>NC_079202.1:45327672-45627672 GCF_026745355.1 Beta vulgaris subsp. vulgaris
TGTTCTGGAAGAAGGTGTTGCTTGCGTGCCTATGTCTGAGAGAGTTGTGAGTTGTGAGTTGTGAGTTGTGAGTTGTGAGTTGTGACTGTGTTTGCGGTATGGACATTGCTACACATACGTACCCACTGGGTAGACAACCCACTACTAATAGAGGATCAAAAAAATATTAATTATGTTGAGTTGGATTCCATTACCACAATCCTCAACCGTCTTTATCAGTGGTGGGTAGTCTACCCGATGGGTAGACAAAGTTTTTTCCTTGCGGTATCACGACTTCACGAGTCCAAGTGTGCGATGCATCGGCCAAGTGATTTTACCCAGATTCTCTTGCTACTATTAACTTTTGGTCGTAAGGTTGTCGTTGAGTCTTCCAACATCCAAAGTACATAGGTGAAGGTCAGAAGTCAAATTCTAATTATATTTTTTCAATAATAAAGGTAAGATACTCGGATTTGAATTAAAATTAACGCATGAGTAAAAGCTGGTCGAGTCTTTTTTTCAATTTAAAAACTCTTTTAACTCTATGTTATGGTTCATTTTACGTGGTCAAAGGCAATGTGGTTAACGCAAGGTAGTTTGTTTTGATAGGGAATAATTATCTCCACTTAGCAAAGTTAATGAGCGCATGTGAAATATAATACTTGGTAAGTAAGGTCAAAGAAGTTGAGAGTATCAAGGAGTAGATGGAGAAAAACAAGGAGCATAAGGTGTGCCACTAGTAGAAGATAGTAACTACCCACTATATCTCTATAAAAGAGGAGTGATATCCTTGAGTCTGGCATATAACTCCACGACATATTCCCACCAAATGCAACAATATATTTTCATCCTCCACCACTATATATTATTTCATCAACCTATGAATGACATGAAATATACTCGTAATACTTCTTATTTCTTATGTCTCATTTCTACCATTAATCTCCATCTAGACATTCCCCTAAAAGCCTAAAGAAAACTACTATTGTTAATTCTCACCTTGTTCTTTCGAGCTACTGATTGCTAAGCACAACTAAACCAAATGCCTTTACTCCTTTACCATCTAGTAAATTCACCTAAACTATCCACTATTAGGATACCGAACTATTATGTTCAAACTATTAGGATACCGAACTATTATGTTCAAACTATTAGGATACCGAACTATTAGGAAAACAATTATTCGAGTTATGCTGCAACATCGTCACTTGTCTATTTGGGCAACCATCTCTCACTTTTTTCCCTTGGTATGTATATATATATATGTATATATATATATATATATATATATATATATATATATATATATATATATATATATATATATATATATATACACCTACATTATACTTTTATCTTATTAATTATCAAATATGCAATATACGTGTAATTTACAGCTCTATGTCCATATTATAGTGGATTGGTGGACTCATAGCCACCCGCGATTTACCCTTTTCCATGGGTTTCCCACGTCACAATGTTTTGTGTCTTTCCTCCTTTTATTTTCTTCCCTTTATCTTCTCGTTGTAGTCTAGTTATTGATGTCCCAATCGAAAATTGTAACTTAGGTGATTTTTGGCATAAACAATTTGGCGCCTACCATGGGGCCGAGAGCTAGATCCTATCCCAATACACATTTCCACACAAAAAATCATTCCAAAAAACAAATTAGGGTTAAAGCAAAAAATAGGATAGCCCTACATGCAAAAGCGAGGTTAGAACCTCTGGTCGGGGGAATTCAATCAAACGACAGGGGTTGGAAGAACAGGTTTGTTTTGTGAAGAGGTCGTCGCTAGGGGAAGCCGGGGCGTCTCTGGTTGGTGGCTGGAATACCGAAGGTGTGTTTATTTCCAGTTTTTCTAAGTTCGCGACGTGTCGTTAACACCATTCTTACATCGTTTCTAATGCACGTCTTAATCCAAAACTATTGTCGCATCGCGACGAGTCTCGGAGTCTCTGTGACAAGTTTCTGAAGGTGTCAGAGGACGACAGGCAGTTCAGAAGGGTTCTTTTGTTTCTAAGATAGTTGTTCATCTATGGCATCTGGTTAGTCCACCTGTCTTTTATTTTTAAGTAGGATTCTCTAAGGAAGGTCCTTGCGTTACTAACTCCGGTACTTTTAGACAGGTTCATCACAGTCGTGTCCTAGGGGGAGCTTGGACGGTCAGGCGCTAGCTGAGATGCTGCGCAAACGTAAGAGGGAATCTTCTGCTGACACGACGTCCCTACCGTCAGCGTCAGCAAAGAAGGACACGGCAGTCTTCGTCCATTTGGACGATGAACACGACGTCGCGTCCAAGACGCGCAAAACTGATTTCCTGGCCCCTCCAGACAAGAGTGGGACTTCCTACTCTGTGACCGTCCCAAGTGACTTCATGTCGTTGGAACTGTCCATATGGCCTGAAGCAGACAGGTTCCTCTTTCCTAGCGCAGTGGAAAGGATTAAGGAACATACTCTTCCTCGCATGATGTCGGATGGGCTGGAACTCCTATTTCAGGTATAAACTTCCGACTTCCTTTTTCAGACATTATGCCTTCTTATGACAATAACTTGTGACTCTCTAAATGACGCGTATCATATATTTTTTTTGTGCAGTCTTCTCAACATCTTCTGATGGCTAAGAGGGAGATTTCCTCTCTGCTGAAGGGTCATCTGACCATGAAGCAGAGAATGGAGAAGGATGAGTTGGACGCGAAGTCCAAAAGCGACGAGGTGGAGTCTTGCAAGAAGGCCATGGAAGACATGAAAAAGTCTTTGCAGAAGAATGGGGAGGAGCTAGAAGAATAAGGCAGAGGGCGACTAGGTTGGAGGAGTCTTCTCGTCATGAGATCTCGACGCTCCAAGCGAGCGTCGACGCACAGAAGAACGAGCTGGACATGCTCGAGCCTGAGGTGACGACTAGGGTCAGGGCGAAGCTGATGTACCAGTTCCTGATGAAGAAGACAGCATCATGGACGCCGCAAAAGGACATCGACCTATACATCCAATTCATGAGGTCAATGAAAGATCTTATGGATGAGGAGGACTTAGCTGCGATGGCGGATGCTTCATCAAAGGTTGATGAAAACGCCCCGTCTTGTGCTGGGTTCATAGTGTCAGATGTGCCCCCTGACCCTGAGACTGAGAAGGAAGCCCCAGCCGCTGTCTTGCCAGCTGAAGCGTCAGAGAAGAAGGAAGCTGAGAAGGTCCCTGACGTTTAATCTCCTAGTCCCTTATGTCATGCCTCTTATCGTTTAAACTTTATAATGATTTTAATCAAACTGTGTTTTAAGTCACTCAAGGGAGTGACTGTTTGTATTATACTTTTGGGTCACCTATGGGGGTGACCATAACTTTTTAAATTTCTATCGTCGTACTTTTTGGGTTGACTGTGGGGGTGACCATTTACTTCGTTGCTTCTGCATTTTTAACATAGATAATCTTATGTCTCTGCTGTGTGTCACATGCATGTGTCCTGGTCGTTATTCTGACGTTTCTAGAGGGTTAGCCAGGCGTCCAATAGGCCATCTTTGGTCACTCGGACGTATCGTTTGAACTTAATAAGAGTCATAATTAGTCGTGCGGACGTATCTTTTGGACTCAATAAAAGTAGTCATTGGTCGTTTAGACGTGCCGTTTGGATTAAACGACTTTTTAGAATACACATAGGAAATACATAAAACTTACATGTGCCTGTCAGGGGGATGGCTGAAATGTCACCAATGGCTATGATTTTAAAATGACTGTGCCCCTGTCGTTGCGTCGGCTGAGGCAATGGTGGAAATCGTCGGGACGTTCATGAGTTGAATGGGGACAATTTGCCTACAACTTCAACAAGTACCCAGTGAGAGAACACTATGGTCACTAACACCTAGCGACCCAATTATACCATTACCGAGAACACTATGGTCGCTAACACCTAGCGACCCAATTATACCATTACCAACCAATCTACTTCTCTATGTATATATATGTTGTTGTTTTTTTTTTTGACTGAAAATAAAAACAAAGCTCGTCACTTGGCTTTTAAAAGTAGTATCGTTTGAGGTGCGTGGCATTCCAGCTGCGAGGTACGGAGCTTCCGTCATGTCGGACCAATTGGTAGGCTCCATGGCCTACTACTTTACTGATTTGTATGGTCCTTCCCACTTCTGGCCTAGCTTGCCAGCGTTAGCCTCTTGTGTGTTTGGAACACTTTCCTTAGGACCCAATCTCCTTCGAGAAGGACTTGGCTTGGACGTTTTTGTTGAAGCTCCTCGCTACTATTTGCTGCTGTGCTGCCATGCGCACCAGCGCTGCGTCGCGCAATTCCTCAATGGTATCTAGGTCGTTAATCAACTCGTCGCGTTCCGTCGCTCCGTCGCTGGCTGCACTCGCAGTCGGACGCTCACCTCCGTCGGCAAGACAGCCTCGCAACCATAGACTAATGAGAACGGAGTTTGTCCGGTGGCGTGTGTCGGTGTCGTGCGATTACCCATAGGATGGAAGGCAACGCCTCCGCCCATTTACCTTTCTTGGCTGTGAGCCGCTTCTTCAAAGAGTCAATGATCGTTTTTTGCTGGATTCGCCTGTCCATTGGCTTGCGGGTATCTTGGCGTTGACGTTAGAACGCTATGCCCCACTCATCGCAGAAGCGTCTTGTTTCGTTGCTAATGAACTGCGACCCGTTGTCGCATACTATCTCGGACGGGACGCCAAATCTGCAAATGATTTAGTAGTATATAAAGGAAATCACTTCCTTATCACGTACCTTTGAAAAGAACCTGCCTCAATCCACTTAGAAAAATAGTCAGTTAGTGCCAACATAAAGACCTTCTTCCTGGGGCTGGAGGTAACTTACCAACTATGTCCATGCCCCACTTCATGAAAGGCCAAGGTGTTAGAGTAGGATGCAAAGTTCACAAGGTTTGTGCGTCATACCTGCATGTCGTTGACAACTATCACATTTGGCGACATACCTTATTGCGTCCTTCCTCATTGTTGGCCAATAATAGCCCATGCGCAATACTCTATTAGACAAGCTGCGCCCTCCTGAATGATTCCCACAGGTGCCGTCATGCATGTCCTTCAGGACTTGCCCCCACTGCTCCTTTTCCAAACAACGTAGGTAGGGGCCTGCGGCAGACCGTTTGAAGAGTACTCCCTGAATGAGGACGTATCGCGATGCCTTGAATCGAATTCTGCGTGCTTCCGCCTTATCTGTTGGGAGTACATCGTTAGCAAGGAAATATAAAATGGTTTTGTCCAACTGACACTTACTTCCTCATCGTCAGGGTCGCTTCCTGATGCGGGTGTCTACTTATTGACGACCCCACGACTGTCTCGAGGCTGGTCGGTCCGGTTGCGACAGCGTCTCCAATACTCCTAGCGATAGCAGGGTTTGTCAATGAACAATAGGGACGGACGTAAACGAAACGTCCCTTAAAGAAGATCCGAGGTTGGCCAATGCATCCGTTTGTGTATTTTGATCCCTAGGTATCTGCAAAATATCAAACGAATTAAACACTTTACTTTTACTCTGAGCTATTTCCAAATACATGGCCATTTTAGAGTCTTTTGCTGCGAATTCGCCTTTGACTTGGCTGACTATCAGCAGTGAATCGCTGAAGACTTTCAATGCTTTCGCTCCCATGTCTTCTGCTAACGTCATTCCGGCTATGAGCGCCTCGTACTCGGCTTCGTTATTCGTCGCTCTAAATTCACAGCAAATGGCTCGTACTATCTTGCCCCCTGTGGTGACTTTAGCACAATGCCTAGACCTGCACCACGAAAATTAGAAGATCCATCAACGAACAATATCCAATAGTCGTCTACTTGGTTAATCCTTGCGACTTCGTCGTCTGCGAGCTTTTCTAGCTCTGGGCTAAAGTCTGCCACAAAATCTGCCAAAGCTTGTGACTTGACAGCATTCCTTGGATGAAACTGGATGTCGTACGCGCTGAGTGCTATTGCCCACTTGCTCATGCGACCTGTCAATTCCGGATGTCGCAAGACAGACTTGATAGGATAATTAGTCATAACGAACAGTATGCGTTTCGAAATAATGCCTAATTTCTTAACAGCTACGACTATGGC
This sequence comes from Beta vulgaris subsp. vulgaris, assembly GCF_026745355.1. Taxonomy (NCBI): domain Eukaryota; kingdom Viridiplantae; phylum Streptophyta; class Magnoliopsida; order Caryophyllales; family Amaranthaceae; genus Beta; species Beta vulgaris. The sequence continues at coordinate 45,333,707 of NC_079202.1, forward strand.
TAAAATGAGTTTTTCTAATGAAGAATACCTGGTCTCCGCGTCTAGCAGAGACTTACTGACATAGTAAATTGGTAGCTGCTGGCTCTCGCTTCCCGCGTCAGGACGCGCTGGACACGTTACTTACCGCGAGATAGAGCTGCAACGTTTCCCCGATATTCGGCTTTGACAGCAATGGCGGCGACCTAAATAGCTTTTCAGCTTTTGCACGCGTCTTCATGTTGTTGCGTCCACTCAAAGCCCTTGTTTTTTCTCAGGACGTCATAAAATAGATGACACTTCTCAGATGACCGGATAGAAACGTTTAGCGCGGCCACGCGACCGGTCAACTTTTGCACTTCCTTGACGCTTCGTGGGGACTGAATGTTGATGATGGCTTTTATTTGATCTTGGCTGGCCTCAATTCCTCGTTGCGTCACGACGTACCCTAGAAATTTTCCTGCGGACACTCCAAAGGTGCACTTAGTAGGATTTAATTTCATGCCATACCTTCGTAATACGTCGAAAGCCTCCGACAATGTTGAATGTGATCGCCTGCTTGCTTGGATTTGACGAGCATATCATCGATGTACACTTCCATAATGTCCCCAGTTGATCTTTAAACATTTGATTAACTAGTCGCTGATACGTGGCACCTGCATTTTTCAAACCAAAAGGCATAACCTTGTAACAATATATACCTTTATAATGACAAACGCGGTCTTTTCCTGGTCGTCCGGATGCATCAATATTTGGTTGTACCCGGAATACGCGTCCATGAACGTTAAAAGCTCGTGACCGGCCGTCGCGTCGACCATTGCATCTATATGAGGAAGAGGAAATGGATCCTTAGGACATGCTTTGTTTAGGTCTGTGAAGTCGATGCAGACTCTCCACTTTCCGTTCTTTTTGCTGACCACCACGACGTTAGCTAACCAATCTGGGTATTTTACTTCGCGGATCTTTCCGGTATCGATCAATTTCTGGACCTCTTCATTGATGACTTGGTTCCTTTCAGGAGCGAACTTCGTCTTTTCTGCTTCACAGGCTTGTGAGCGGGTCGACGTTGATTATGCGTGATAACGTCAGGACTGATACCTGTCATTCTTCATGGGACCAAGCAAAACAATCTTGGTTAGCTTTCAAAAATCAATTAACTGACCTCGTATCTCTTGTGACAATGTCGCTCCGATTCGAACGACGCGATCGGGGATGGATGGATCGAGCATCACTTCATCCACGTCCTGCTCGCGGGCGCGTCGGGCGCTGACCCATCCTTTAATTGCTAGATAGCTGCTTTTGGGGGCTTGAGCGACGAACTATAGCATTCCCTTGCAGACTTCTGCTCGCCCTTTATTTCTTGGACCCCCATTTGGTAGGAAACTTCAGGACTGATGATAGGTTGAAGGGACGGCCTTCATCTTTGTATCCATGGGTACCGAGAATGATGTTGTACGCTGACGGGCAATCCACAACGTTGAACCTGGTTGGAGGTTGACGCCTTTGGCTAGCTTGGCAGCGTGATCTCCCCGATAGTATGTTGAGCCTCTCCACTGAAACCTACTAAAACAGTAGATTTTTTAGTAATATCTTTATCACACAGACCCATACCTTCGAGGCGCTTTTGAATATGATGTTGGCTGAGCTGCCCCATCGACCAACACTCGCTTCAACAGGCAGTTGCTGACAGTCAGGGATATGACTAATCCGTCATGATGCTCCACGTCGCAGACGTCGTCGTCATCAAAGGTTATGCCATCGCTTCGAGCTTGCGCTCCTCGGCTGACCTGCAAGATTTATAAAGGCGGACGAGGGGTACCCTCTCTTGCTAGCCTTTTGGCTGCGGAATACGTTAGTCCACATACATCAGATCCACCAGAATGACGTTAATTACCTTTACGTGTGCGGGCGACGCAGGAGGGTCGGATTGCGCGTATTTTTTCCAAAGGACGCTTTACCTTTGTCGCTCAGAAGGTCCTTAAGATGCCCCTTATTGAGCATGAACGCACTTCGCGTCGCAACGCAATGCACTCCTCCGTCTTATGACCATGATCATGATGGAACTGACACCATTTTGACTGATCTTTTTGCGCCTCGGCGGTCGCTCTTCTTCGGCCAACGAACTGGCGCTCCGATTCTAGCTAAGGCATTCACAACGCCTCCGACGTCGACGGAGAATCCGTAGGAATCTAAGCAGGGAAGGTTGGCGACTCCGTCCTTGCGCTGTTACCTGCACTTTCTATAATTCAGTAACATTGTTTACCTGGTTTGAACGGTGTAGGGTGACTTCGCCAGTTGTTCTTCTTAGGGACGAAGGCCTTCCGATCAAGGGAGTATCCGGCGCGCGTCGGGTGGATATGTGTTGAGGATGGCGTCTCTTCCTCCAACCTCATCTGTGCTAATGCTCGCGACTTGACTTCCTCGAACGTCTGGCACGGGTACTTCGTCAGACGATTGTATAGCTTCGACCGCAAGATTAGTCCTTTCCTGAAACATTCAATAGCAGTCTTAGTATCAAGATTTTTAATGCTAATCATTTCTTTGTTAAAGCGATTATAATAATCGCGAACGGATTCTTTGGGTCCCTGCACGAGCCATATAGGTCGCTCGTTTGCTTTTCCAGGCTGCGACTGCCTTCAAACTTCTCAAGAACTTATTGACGAGGGTGGAGAAATTGCCAATGCTTCCTGGCTTGAGAGATCCCAACCACTTGAGAGCGGGACCGGTGAGCGTGGCTCCGAACGACTTGCACATGCATGCCTCTACAAATGCCAGGGAATGAGCTTGCCACATCCGTTGTTTGTATTGCGCGACGTGGTCCCCGGATCGGTTGAACCATCTAAGTAGCAGCTAGGTAGGCAGGTTGAGCTTTTTGGGGAGCACGCTCTTGAGATCCTATCAACGAACGGTGACTCTGCGTAGCCGTCAGGGTGTTCCACGATACCTGGTGTTGGGGCTCCGGGGAGCTGGGACATGAGCTTCATCAAGCCTTGTTCTGCTTTTCGATTGAGTCAGCGCTTGTCATAAGATTTGCTTCTTCTCCACCTTGGTCGTTTCTTCATTGTTCAAGGGCTCTTCGTCCTGGGCTCTTCTCATTTCAGGTTCTTCATCATCCGACTCAGAGAGATTCCCCATAAAGGGATGTCGTTCAGATTTTCTCGACGCCGGGCTTTCGAGCCTTGGACGATGCTAACTCCTCTTGAATTTCTGGATCCTCTCCTGCGATGTCGTAAAGTCGGTAGTTAGACGCTCGTTGCTTGCCTCATTTCGAGCATCTCTGCTCTCATTTGCTCGTACTGCCTTTGCATTTCCTCGAGGTTAGGTGTTTCTCCCATTTGACAGATTTTGAATAGTAGATGGTCTGGTTATGCCCCACGGTGGGCGCCAAATTGTTTATGCTAAAATTTATCACTAACGATGAAATTGAAGTTTTGGGACGTGTCAACCAGATATGTTAAGTCGATGCGACAAAGAATGAAAGGGAGTCAAAGGGATGAACACACAAAAATGGTGACGCGGAAAACCCCAATGAAGATGGGTAAAAACCGCGGGTGGTTAGGGATCCACCAAACTAATATCGTTCACTATCTTTCTTCGTGACTGAGCAGTGTCGTTTACAAGAATGCTTATGCGTAAAAAACATGAAAATGACCTCTCTCTCTCTTTTATATGCCTTCTCTTTTCTTTGGCTTTTTTCCAACGAATACAATAAATCTACTCATTATTACATTGATTTCCTGCTTAAATCACGCATCTCCTTCACTTATCGCCAACTCTGACTCACATCCTCAACGGCTGAATTTAGGCTGTTAAACTCTTCCCTTATTAGCCGGACCGTTCTATTTAATGCTCTAGCTTCAAATTCCACATTGCCTGCTACGTCTTCGTCTGAATTTCTTCGCCACTGTGCAACCGTCGTCATGTCATCGAGTCATCGCGTCCTTGCGTCAATGTCAACCTGTAAAAAATTCAGCCATAACAAACTTTATATACCAGTTTGCTACAATTAACTCCTAACCCTAAAATCTAAACCCTAATCCCTAATCCTAATCTAAATACTAACCCTAAAATCTAAACCCTAATCCTTAACCCTAAGCCCAGCCCAGCCCCCTTCCCCCTCCCCCTCCCCCTCCCCCATCCCTCCACCCCTCCCTCTGCTGCAACCCCCCACCCCTCCCCAACCCCTCCCCCGCCGCAGCCCCCAACCCCTCCCCCTCCCTCCGTCGCAACTCCCACCCCCTCCCTCTCCTTCTGTCGGAACCTCCACCCCTACCCCTCCCTCTGCCGCAACCCCCACCCCCTCCCCCTCCCTTCCGAGGCCCCGTGAAGCTCACCACGCACTCCAAGCCCAGCCCCACCCCTCCCCTCCCCTCCATCGCAACTCCCACCCCCTCCCCCTCCCTCCCGCAGCCTAGCAAAGTTCCCCTCCCTCTGCCCCAACCCCATTTTTGCGGGTTAATGTGCAAAATCGAGCCCAGAAATCGACCCAAATCTGACGAAATCATTTGAAGGAGGGAAGAGGAAGACGATTTGAGGGTGGGGGAGACCGATGGTGTGGGGGAAGCCGGCAAAAGCAGCTTCATGGTAGCTGGTGTTCGAAGGGGAGAGGTGAGGGTTTGGCGTTCGAGGGGGAGGGGTGGGGTGGGGAATTCGAAAGGTCGAGGCTGGCCGACAAAAGCAAAAGTAGCGTCGGTGGGGATGGGGGAGGCTGGCAAAAGCAGCAACGGTGGGGGTGGGGGAGGCCGGCACGCACATTGGCGGTGGGGGAGGGGGAGGGGTAGGGGTTGGGGTGGGGTGGAGGGGGTGGGGTGGGGTAGGGGCTGCCAAGGAGTAGGGTTAGGGTAAGGGGGAGGGTTTAGGGGTAGGATTAGGGTTATATTAGGGTTAGGGTTAGGTTAAATTAGGATTAGGGCTTAATGATGGTAAAATCGTAAATAAATCTAACGGTGGGTTAACGACAGTCAGAAAAAGGGTATCTGGTGCACGTTTTCGAATAGTCAGGGGTATACAGTGCATTTCTGAAACATTGAGGGTATATTGTGAATTTCGCGATTTGTCGGGGGTATTTGGTGAAATAACCGTGCGACTAATTGTTTTCCTTGGTGTCATGAAGCTTTGACAAGGTTACTTCCAATGATTGTCCTTAATGGATGAAGAAGGGTCCTTTTACATCCATTGTCGAGCACACCATTAACAATTGTGGTGTGACGTCACTTGTATGCTGATGTAGCACCAGACCCGTGATGACGCGACGCCGATTCCAAATGTGATGCCAGTTGCCAACGCAACATCGGATCATGGCACGACGCTAATTCTGGATGTGTCGCCGGTTTCATACGCGATACCATATCTTGACGCGACGCCGGTTCCATACCGTTGTGACGATGGATCAGTCATAACCCAAGACGGTTGTGACATCAGAATCCACCAAAGGACGACAATAAGTTATTGGTCTACTGAAACGAGAATTTTTACAAATTTAAAAGCGATTGACATTAAGGTTGTACTTGAGACTTCGATTGCATGTAGATATTTCCTATATCCTAGACGTTGGGACGTGACGCCGCCAATAATTCAATTCAAATGTATGATCTATCAAGATAGGGTCATCAAAATGACGCCACACTTGATGGGATCCAGAAAACAACAAATGAAAAGGCAACGCAATGCACGTCATTGACATTCATGTAAATTTACTCTGAAATCAACTGCCAAACGTCACATTTGACAATCAAAAGGAGGAAAGTCATTATATCGAATTAAGGTATATGTATAGATGTATTGTTGCAAACTAACGGTCTTTGATTTAAGAGAATAGGTCCAACATGAGAAAGGAACAGTCCTACGAAGCATTCAGACACCAAATGGGGGACATTACGACGATGACTTATTCAAGAAGTTTAAGTAAGTTGTTGATGACATGAAACAAATGAGTTGTCGTCGTCATACGAGATCACGTCAAAATAAAACCAGTTGTCCCGTGCAATCTAACATAAACTCAATATTGACGTCGCTTGGAGGTATTCAAGTGGCAACGTCGTCAAAGTGTTAGTCCACGGTGACGATGCCTCAGTGCTGGTCATGAGCAACGATGTCACCTTGTTGTCCGTCGCCGGCAACAACGTCACATTAGTGTCTGTCGTCAGCAAGTTATGTTGGTCGGCAGCAACGACGTCATCTTAGTGTTGGTCGTCAACTAGTGACTTGATACACGTGTCGATCATCAACCAATGAAGGTGGCTTAGCTACAATATGTAAACATAAGTAAGTCTTCTACTTAATGCAAAAAGCAGGTACGCCTCTTTAAGAACGATTATACTAGCTTTGTGTGATATTAATTTACCATAATGTTACCGTTTACAAATTTCTCAAATTCAATAACGACTAATTATATATTCAAGTTTGCTTTGAGATAACTTGAGTTGTTAGGAAGAATGACGTATGTATCGTCACATTATCAATGCCCATCACGAGACATGTTAGAAGTCGTAAACTTCATCAAAAAAATTTGGCTAACTTCAGTCGAAAACTCAAGAAGCTACCAGGTTAGAAGATGATGTTTGACATTGTTGCTGTCAACAAAGAAGTACGGACACCAAATGAAGAGGAAACGCAAAGTGTAATAGTCGAAGACATTTGCTTTGTCCTAAAGTCGCCACAAGGGGACGTGATAATACAATGCCAGCATGAGATGTAGCGTCATGGGGAGGGACGTCAAGAAAAACTACACATTGCCGCCAAAAAGAAGTTTAACATCTCGGCTAAGTAATGATGTTTGGAATTTTTGATGTCATCATGGTGATGCCGGAAAGTTTCGAGACATCAAGCAATAAGAATAAAATGGTAAGGTGCGAAGTTCTCAGATATCTTTACTTAAGACAACTTGTTTTCTTACGACATTTGCAGGATCTTACAAGAGGTGTTAACAATCCCAAGAATAGAATACCTAAAGGAAAAATCTGGCAAGACGATCCACGAACCTAGATCTAAACCATTTGACATCACACCCAAACGTCATGACTTGGGCCCGGTCTAGTGGGCTTCTGGGACGGGTCTAGCGGCCTTTTCGGGTCATTTCTGAACTTGGTCAAAATTTAGCCTATTTTTCCATATCTAGGTTGCCCGTAACTCGAAATTTTTGCCCAAAAAACGGGCTGAGGCGGACCCGATCGCGGGCCAAAAAGGTTTGCCCAAAACCCGGTCATTTTCGGGTTGGGCCGGGCTCACCTTGATCACCTCTAGAGTATTGATTTGTGCTTATGTTGATATTTGTTGGGTGGAAAATTCTCTTTAGGCAACTTTTAAACTTGTTAAAGTGGTATCACATTTTATCTATACAAGGTACGTATATACCTATGTGTTGGTTGGATTAGTATCAAGTCCTAAGGATGGAATCTATGTAGTATCATGTATATGGAACTATTTAAGTTCTTATGTGATTTATATTCAAGTGAAATTGCATGTTTTATGCCGTTGTGTGAAGCATGTTGATTATGATGATTATATTATGTTTGTATGGATGATTGATGCAAATATATGGGATTGAGAACTTTATTTTATTGATTCACATGAGTGACTAATAATTACGTTTTATTGGATCGTGAATTGGATCATGTTGTTCCCTTTGGATTATTTAATTACTTTATGAGGATCAAGTGCCTTATTAGGTAAGTTGGCTATTCACCTATGAAAGGTTGGTTGGTTGTTGACTTGGATCAACAAATATATAATGGTTATGAAATTAATAATGGAATTATTCTTAGATCGTTAAGTTGATGATCACCTTATCTAATCCTAAGATAAAAATGAAAGTTTATGTATCCTTGATGATTATATTATTTGTCTTACTTTGTGAGTCATAACAAGTAAATAATTTATTAATCACTTAAAGTGGAAAGTGAATAGCAATAAACTTTGGACTTGTGGACGTCTAAAGTGTTGGACTAGTACGTGGTGGTAGCCCATGGCTTTTCTTGGGACCGGATTCATCACCGTATCCTACTTTTATTTAAAAGGTTCCTCAATATCGTAGGTCGGGGGAGTACGGGAGTCACGTCCGTACTTCGTCTTCCTGGTTTGGTTTGGACAACTCTTTCCACTGCCTATTCCATCTAAATTAATTAACTTATTTTTTGTGTAGTCAAGTTCAGTAAAAGTAGTCAGTTATGTTATTATATTAATACTTATCCCTGCTTAATGTTTATTATTATCATGTTAGGTTTTATATTTATTTATGTAGTACTTAGTTTTGCTTAATTCGTGCTTTGTGTGTGTATGTTGATCATGGTTATACCTTATTGATCATGTGATGACCCATTTGGTAAACAATCTCTCGCGATCCATAGACCATCGTCCATTTCAGGTTTGAAGATGATGCATCATGGGTTCGAGATTTCGTGGAGAGCTTTTGTTGACTTTATTAATATCATAGTTGACTTATACTTTTTATAGTTGAGTTTTGACTTTATGTTGGTTTGACTTTTGGTTGACTAAGTTTTATTTTCAAAATCATTTATCATTATTTTTTTCTGCTGCAAAATTATGAATAAGCCAATACGTTATCAAACAGGCGATAATGCTTTGATAATTCTCTAAGTTTTATATTGAAAAGGTATTTATGGAAATAGTGAATTGTCGGGTTGTTAAATCTCGGATGATGACACCTGCTGCAGTGGAGGAATGGCTAACGGAGCCATCAAAGTTGAGTTTGTGAAAGGGATTTGAAGGTGGATCTCCACTATACAATGGTAAGGTGCTTCGGTGGTTGATGAGGATGAGGAGGAGGAATATGGGTGGCGAATGTGAACCTGTTGTATGTCAACATTGTATGGATGTTCTAAGAGTCCACTCAGTGAAATAGAATTAGATTTTATGGAATATATGTATATATATATATATATAGTGATTACTTCTTTTATATAGTGAGTTCATATGAGAATGCATACTTACATGAGAAATCATATGAGAATGTATATATATAGTGATTACTTCTTATATATAGTGAGTTCATATGAGAATGCATACTTACATGAGAAATGAGAATGAATTTTACATGTTATAACTCTTTATGAATAAGTGATGTAGCTCTAATGAAAAAGCGGTGTAACTCCCAAAAAATAAATATTACAAAAAAAATCAAAATATGAGAATGTTCCTTACATGAGAAATGAGAATGAATCTCAACCACACGATTGCATTAAAGTTACAACACTTGTTCATTAGAGTTATACCCCCTTTAAAAATTTTGAGCCCAAAAAATTTATTTTTTTGATTTTTTTTGTTATATATATATATATATATATATATATATATATATATATGTTAGCGCTATCATAAATGATAACATGTCATTCCTTCCATATTCTCCATAGTAAGAAGGTAAATTTAACAATGCCTGCTAGGATTTGATCTAATGGACGGTAGGATGGAGAGTTGTGGTTGGGGTGGGGGGGGGGGAGGAGGTCCCAAAGTTACCTACAAAAATGACATGAAATGAAAAGATGGTCGATTGACTCCGCTTTCAATTGACAAAACCCACAAGTTTTAACTGGAAGAGTAAATCTTTCTTTGAAAAATATGCCATCAAAATCTAGATGTCAGCCTGTCAGGGATACCCTCTTCAAAAGTCAGATTCTAATTAAGTTTAGCTTTTTCCAAAACGTTAGCTAATTTAGTACTACTTCTTTTATTTCTTAATAGATGAAGTATATTATAGTGATTGGACATATTTGTTAATATACACTCCCTCCATTTTCTTTTGTTGTTCTTCTATTTCCCATTGGGAAATTTCAATATGTTGTTCATATTTTGAATCTTTCCATACATAGAGTATTTTTATAGCTTAAATCCTCATTGGTTTAAAGTTGCAATAAATGTTTTCATACCATTTAATAGTTATTTTTTTTATTCTTTTACCCCTTAAAATTTTGTCTCATTGGTTGCTTAATACTCCATCCGTTTCTTTTTAATTTACTCACTTTACTTTGGGGGAGAACCAAGGAGGAAGTACATAAGTATGAGAGAGAAACTGAAACGGTGGAGAGAGAAACTAAAAAGTGGGTTAAAATATTAAAAAGTAAATGACATGGGTAGAAAAAGAAGAGAAAGTAGATGTGACATGTTATCAACAATAGAAAAAGCAACAGTGTGTAGATTAAAAAGAAACACACCAAAAAGGAACATGTGTAGATCAAAAAGAAATGGATTGAGTATAGATTAAGGGCTTGTTTGATAAAAGTAGTTGTTGTGGTAGTTGTTAGCTGTAGAAGTAGTTGTTGTACTAGGTATTAGTTGTCATATATTAGCTGTTAGAGTTTCTTAGCTTTTATGATAATTAGTGTTCGGTAAACTAGCTGCTAGTTTTAATAAATAAACAAAAAAACTATATTCAATCTTCAAAAGCTACTCCAAAAGCTATCTCTACCCTAAAAGCTAATATTTATAGCTTTTCTAAAACACTAGTTTAAACACTAAAAGTTACCCCAAACACTACACCAAACACAACTTTTCACCATTATTAGAGTTTTGACGTCCAAACACTAAAAGTTACATAAAAAACTATTGTCGAACACACCCTAACTCAAAGGGTTATAATAATTATTTTTTAATTAATTTTATTTTATTTAAAATAGTGGAATCTTACCCATTTTTTAAGTTGCATTGGTTTATCCCGAAATTCCAAATAGGAACAAAAAGATGGACGGAGTAACTTTTATTATTAATTTTTTTTTAATTATAGAAAACTAAAATTTGAAAATATGCATTAAGATTTATTCAATAACAATATATATAATGACATTTATTTTTTACTAGTTACTAATTTTATAAATAGTGTCAAAATTCAATATGGTTCATTTATTAAGAAATGGAGGAAGTAAAAGTCAATATACCTACTATAGTACTATCGTATCCGCCCAGGCTCCACTTTCGATTTCAAATAATCGTACCCTCTTGGGGTCCAGGGACAACCGGAGAATGTAACTATTCTTAGTCGAGGTGACTTCAATTCGAGTGTGGACAACTTAACCTTGAAATCGTTAGTAGTATGAGGGGTTGGTTTACTTTTGGACATATTGTAATTGTAAAGCTATAGACATAAAATGAAGATTAGACAACAAGTAGTAACATTTTACTGCGCCGAAAAGCTAGCTATACAATAAAAACAAGTTAACAACTTTCACATGGTTGTGCATAATTAGCCTCTCACATATTCCTTAACTTCCTATTCCTTCAACTTTGTTAGGAATCTTAGTATATACTTCTTCTCTCTCTCTCGTCCCACGCAAACCCTAGAAGCCAAACACGAAACCTAACAGCCGCCACCCCTATAGGCTCGCTAGTGGTGGGTCACTCTATCGATCGCTGGCGAGTCTGTCTTATGTTCTATAGCATAGTTAAGGTTCCCTATTTTGTTGTTTTGCGTTGGTTTTGTGCGTCGGAGTGAGGACCTCCGTTGGTGTTTCCGTCGGGACTGTGCCCTTTCTTCCCTATCTGGTCACCGGTCTCCCCCTCGTACTCCTCTGGTCATTGCTTCCCCGCCCCTACTCAGTCTATCCCTTTCCCCTTTTGTTTAATTTCATCACCTCTCCCCCTCCCCTACCATCGAGTCCCATCCTCCCATCCCCCGCCGTCACATCACCCCACCCTCTTTCATGCATCCTTTAGTTTGGTATTTACCTCCTCTTCGCCAGTTTTTTTTCCCTTTCCCTTTCTCAGTCCCCCGTCGTCTGTCGGTGTCTTCCAGGTGGTTTTGCGTTGGTCAGTCTTCCCCCCTCCCCGTTGATATCGATTTGTTTGCGTCCATGGTCTTCGTCCTCGTCCCCGCCCCCGTGTCTGGTAAGTACAGTCCCATATTTAGTCTTGTGGTTGTCTTGGGCTTCCTCTCCCCTGTTTTGTTTGGTCTCGGGCTCCCTTATCCCCTCCCCCCCAACCGGTGTCTGGCTCCCCCTTCCCCTTCCCCATGTTAGTGCTGGGCTTCCTCTTCTCCTTCCCCATAGTTGTTGGAATCTTGAATTAGTTATGCCGGTTTGTCTTCAAATGAACGTTAAATCTTCGAATAATAGGAGTCCGTTATTTTCGAGTTGTTAAAGATGTTGTCCGTGGTTGGTTGTGGCCATCGACAAGTGTTTGCCAGTTGGGTAAGTTTTGATGATTCAAGGTTGTTACAGTAATATATGTCGATTTTTAATATGTGTTGAGGGACAAGGTGACTCAAGAAGTTTGCGAGTATGGTCACTAGGCGATGATAGGTTTTCATGGTTGGGACATATGTTTTATGATTTTGCAAACCGGAGGTGTGTTTGAGAGCTCCACTTTTTTGCGCTCTTTTTAGCTTGGCATTAATCTTAATCGTCATTGCCATGAGAACTGCAAATCTGAAGGCGACATCCCAGTTGCATTTGGGGGTTTTTACCATGCCACTCATCTGCGTTTCTCCTACCTCATGGCGAAACCTGAAATACTCTCGAGCGAGAGTAAGGAGTCACAACGGAACATGACTCTTCAAAAGATCATGAGCCCAGAATCCAAGCGATAGCAAATTGCGGGGATTGCTCGCGCGGCAAGAAGCGACGCTCGCTGTTGGTTGTTTGTTATCCGGATCGTGACCGTCATCTGCTTCTTCTAGCACTTCTATCAGCATTCTGAGGTTCGAATCGACCATCACAAGCATTGAACAGCGACGCCCGCCTTCCTAAGTCTTTTTGTATCAATTTTAATTATTTTGGTTTTAGCTGGAATCTACGAGCTCATAAAGCTCATTTATGTTTGTATGTTTGAATTATATTTGGTTGTATTAGCATTAGGCTGTACTTCCGCTTTTAATTAATGCATGATTCCTCGTTGTCAAAAATAAAATAACAACAAGTTTGTGCTAGTTTTTTTATACATTGAGAAAGAATTAGGAGTAACATCTCATTTTTTTCCTACTTGAAATCCGTTGCTTTATCGAAACCTTTACAAAATAGTAACCTTAATGGTTTTGGATTAGAGCATGGGATTTTTCGAATACTTTAACTTTGTTCTTGCACTTATTAATAGATATGGATGAAGTCATGAAACATCGACATCGCTCGGCCGCGGGAACTTCCTCATCATACTCCAATTACAACCTCTTTCTCCATCACTAACTCCGATAACAATGGCATTATTACGAATTAGAGTGACATATTCAATGAAAATTCTTTTAATGCAATTATTACCAACTAAACCAATTTTGAAAACTATCCAAAAGTTTAAAAATGCAACAATCAATTATCTATACATCTTTAGTCAAAACAAAAATAATTCATTTTAAGTGAACCACCTTGTTTGTTTTTATTAAAATCTGTGGGCACTGGGCAAGCATTGGAGCCCGCCACATGTCACCCCCTCTCAAATGTTGACATGACACTCCTCTCGCAAGCAAAAACTCTTATCATACACATCCAAAAGCAAATTTCATTATAATATATAGAGTTTAAATCTATGACCTTATATAAAAAATGAAGCTCCCACCAATAAGCTAACATATCAATGATGTTTATATCTAAAAGAAACTTATTAACGAATTTATCACAAGATTTTGCTTTACAAAATAAAAGAAAAGATAAACTTATAAAGAAGATTAGACAAACCAATGTTATGAGTTATTACTGGAACTCAATGAGCTAACATATCAATGATGTTTATTTACTCCTAAAAGAAACTTACTAATGAACTTATCACAAGTTTTTGCATTACAAAATAAAAGAAAAGATAAACTTATAAGTCAGATTAGAAAACCCAATGTTATGACTTATTAATAAAACTCTATGAGCTAACATGTCAATGATGTTTATTTACACCTAAAAGAAACTTATTAATGAATTTATCACAACCTTTTGCATAACAAAATAAAAAAAAGATAAACTTATAATTAAGATTATAAAAACCAATATTATGAGTTATTAATGGAACTCAAAAGTTAAGTTGTGATAATTTGTATGCATATATCTCTATTATATAAAGGAAGGGGTGATGAAGATGGTGTCCTCGTTTAAAAATACTAAATTACCTTAATGATTTAATAGAATAAAAAAAATACAAAAGAAAATAATTTAAAAATCCTTTTCCATTTCAACTTTGCATTTTAAGTGGATATAAGGCACTATTTTAAAATTAGTGCATGCATCACGTACATATAAGACTAGTATAATATAAATAAAGTAAGATGCATTGACGTGTGTTGCCCGATCGATTCCACTTAATTCATTATATGATGTCATGTCACCTTATGGCATGCCATTTCGTTAGAAACTCTTATATTACTAACAAGTCTCTCGAACTCTTTACTCCTTGATATGCAAGACATTATCTAACCACCAAGTCGCAATTTTCTACTAGTCAAAAATCAATTGTCAACCCAAACAATTAAAATCATTTTGTCTAATTAACTTATATGGAGCCTCGTCCAAACCCAACAACTAGTTAATTATATATAAGCTAAGTGATGGAGTGTATTAATTAAGGACCACAACCAACAAATTTTAGATTCAAGTTCAAACGGCGACGTTGTACCCAACACAAAATATCATTCCACAACAAATGATCAAAGTAAACAACATTTTCCTCTTTATTATATTTCAAGATAAAAAAAAATCGCCTAACACCGAGTAGCAGACAATCCAACCATCAATTAATAAAAGAAAAACCAATAAAAGTTGCGCAGATAAAATAAAAGTAATTTCATTATATGGTGACTTTTAAAGTTGAATATTCTTCATAAATAAAAAAAGGGCAAAAAGTAGATAGTTTGACAAGTTTAAATAGAATGTGATACTTACACATGAGACAAATTGTTTCATGTGTGAATATAATTGGCCTATCTAGTATGCAATATACGATAATCTAACAATATCGTACTTTTTTTTTTGTTTTGTTAGTTGAAATATACAAGATGATGAGAAATGATAAAACCATATCAGATATAGGCAACTTTGCCTATATCAAGGGCAATTTTATCATTTCAAATGATCTAGTAGGATGGTTTTATCAGGACTCCAAGATGATAAAAGTAGGTATGGCCCTGACTAGGAGGGCTACCAAACTTTTACTCGCTTTTTCATTACCTTTTTCAAATATCAATTTTTTTTACTAAGATATACTATCCCCGCTCTTTATTACTCCCCCCGTTTTCTTTTGTTATTGATGTATTGCTTATTGAAAAATCTCAATATGTTGTTCATTTTTCTAATCTTTCCATACATAGAGTAATTTTATAGCTTAAATCCTCATTGTTTTAAAGTAGTGATAAATGTTTTCACACCATTAAAATTTTCAAAAATTATTAACACAGATGGTCTAATTTTAATATAAAAGTAGACCTAATTACTAAATGTATTAAACTAGTTACCGAAAGAAATTAAACTAGTCACTATTAGACTAATTCTCTTTCTAATATTCGGCTTACCATTGCCTAATTTTAATTTTAAAGTAGGCGCTCTCTTACAAGACAAACTCTAAAATTTTAGCTTTACCCCTTAAATTTTTGTCTTATTGGCTGCCTAACATAGATTAACTCAAAGGGGTCGTAATCTTTATTTTAAATTAATTTAATTTTAGTTAAAATAGTGGAATCTTGTCTATTTTTTAAATTGCATTGGTTTCTCTCCGATTTCAAATAGGAACAACAAAAGAAAACGGAGAGAGTAATTGCAACAATTGAATTTTTACACTATTCACACATCCTTATCACCATTATGTGAAACTACGGTCATGTGAGGATATTATTAGATTCGTCTCGATATATACTTTTAATATATCAACTTTTTACAATTTTTACTAAAAGGTACTTAAAGATATATTCCCTCCGTTTCCTAAAGATCTTCCCTCTTTTACTTTATTCCTTATTTGGAATTTGTTTTCCCCTTTTTACCCTCTCATGTCCCTATCATATGGTCCACCATTACATTATTAATTCAATTTTACTCCATTTCTCTCTCCTACTTTAACCCCTTTTTATTTGTTTATTTATTTTAACCCCTTTCTCTCTCTTACTTTACCCACCCCACACAAGTGGATCCTCCTTGGTATATGTAGGAACAGTAACAAGGAAGATCCTTAGGAAACGGAGGGAGTAGATGGTTAAAGTTGTGCATTGGCAACATGAAAACTCAAATAATGTTGCAATTAATAAAGAATTCTGAAGTATTACTGATCAAAATTGTGCACCGGCAAATGTAGAATCCTATATGATGCAATAGAAAAGATAGGAGAAGTAGTTCCGAAAACTTGTAATATAATAATTTTAAATATAATGAAGTTTGTCATAAATCCAACAATATTACATATTAAAATTTGTTTATCTTCATTATATTGTTACTTCTAATGTTAGTATGTGAATTGTGTCAAAATCACCATATTGCAAGTCGGGGTCCGCGCTTTGGGTTGGTGCGGTTTGGGATGTAACCCAACCCAAATCGCAAATATACGGTTTGACATTTTTCCAACCTAAACCACACCGCACTTTTGCCGAAACGAACCCAATCGAACTGCGCAAAACGGTTTGGTGCGGTTTAACCATCTTTTCCTCCGCGCCATCAATTTTGTAATCTAAGAGTAAAAAAAATTTGTTAACAAATATAAAGAGTCTAAATAAATATGAAGTTGGCTTCATAATTAAACATAAATCTCTATTATATAAGCCAAGGGAGGAGGTGTGGTGTCCTCTTTTGAAGTGACTAAAATACCCTTAATGATGTAATTAATGGAATGAGAAAAATTACAAAAGCAAAACATTTAAAAATTCTCATTCCAACTTGCCATTTAAAACAAGTTTAAAATGGTATATGCATCGAATACTTCAATCAAAAATTAAATGGACAAAATATTTAAACTTATAAAAAAAGATGGCAAACATAACGTGCACATGAAATGTCTGAACATTCACTACCTTTGATACTCTTTAATTCACTTAAACCAACTCATTATTTTTATTCTTTGTGTTCAATGTTCATTCACAAAAAATTAATGTTAACAATCACTCACAACCTTTTTATTTTTTTACATTAGCGAATTAATAAAGTACGAATGGAGTATCTAATAGAATAACAAATTTTGAAATTAACGCACGCATCGCGTGCATATGAAGGCTAGTAATAATTTATCAAAAGTGTCCAGGTTCTTTAACTCAAATTTCTTTTTCAGTTGTATACTTGTATGCCACGTTGTCAAGTGTATTTAAAAAAATGATTTTTTTTTTTTTAAAAATCATATAAAATCACAGTTTATGGTACGAATTCGGTTTTCAAAAATCAAAATCCAACCCAAACCGCAAATCGCGGTTTGCTTGAAATTATAACCCAAATCAAAAATTTGAAACCGCAAACCAACCCAAACCATGAAAAAACGATTTTGGTTGCGGTTCGAACCGCACTCTGAACAAACCTAATTACAAGTCTATAACTAAGAAATGGAGGCAGTAGAGTTTAGGTTTTAGCTAACACAATGGACTTGGAGAGGCCAAGGAAGTCGCATACTCACGTCGACATAGAAAATGTACTCATCGAGAAATTAGGGTTTAGGGCATAATAAGTTGAAGATAATATATCCTTAGGCTATGTTTAGTTAACCTGAAATTTTCTGATCTGAACTTATTTTTTGTGATCTGATCTGATTTGATCTAAACTTATTTTTCTCATCTGATCTGAACTATTTTTTCCGATCTGATCTGATCTTTTATAAAATATATTATTACTATTATATTATTATTTTTTAATTCATTATTATGTATTACATTATAAGATCTTATTATTATTATTATCATTTTATTTCAATAACAACTTTTACACAATTTTTATTAATAATAGTAATTATTATTATTTATCATTATTATAATAACAACAACAATAACTATAATCATAATAATAATTATTACTAAAAGTAATTATATAACCCAAGTCATTAATTTATAAGAGCACTTATAAAATATTTCACACTTCCCCTTAAAAAAATGTTTATAGTATTACTATTATTATCATTTTATATATATAACAACTTTTCACAACTTTTATTAATAATAATAATTATTATTATTATCATTATTATAATAACAACAACAATAATTATAATCATAATAATAATAATTATTACTAAAAATAATTATATAATCCAAGTCATTAATTTATAAGAGCACTTATAAATTGTTTCACACTTTCCTCTAAAAAAATATTTCACACTTGAGAAGTCGGCAGGCTTAACTCTTTTTCTTCATATAAAATAAAATAAGATATACAAACAACTATGACTTGCACAAGAAAGAAATGGACAGCGTGCAACTTCAAATAGCTATAGAGATTTGGAATTCGGTAGGAAGAGATATACATGATTTAAATTTATAATTTGTATTTCACACTTAGCTTATTTTGAAATGTAATCCGAACTTAGTAGTTTCGTTGTCATGAATTTGAGAAATCATATTTTATATATTTCTTATTTTTGCGCCAATCTTATGTTCTTAACACGTGGATTTTAATTAACAACAAAATAACTTAAAATAATGATAACAATGACATTTATAATGACAACAACGAGATTAATAATAATTACCAATATTAATAATTAATAAGTACAACAACAACCATAATAATCCTTTTGAACAAATGTACTAGTAAATAATTGTATTAATAGTAATAATGAGTTTTTAAATATAAGCATGATCTGATTTGAACTTATTTGATCTGATCTGAACTTATTTTTTCCAATCTGATCTGAACTTATTTTTTCTAATATGATCTGATTAAATCTAAAATAAGCAACATTAAGGTAATCTGAACATAGCCTTAGTCGGTGAACGTTTGGTCGACTAGTTTAACTTGTAGGACAAGAGGCAAAATTGAAAGACAAAGTCCACGTGGAACAGTGCAACACCTGCTATGACGTGGCTTTTAAAAGTTAGAGCCAATGATGCGATACCAGCTCAGTGACAGTGGAATCACCAATCCCCATTCTCCTTCGCTCAAACGTCTCCCAATACCAAATAACCAAATAGTAACATTAATTCCAAAATTTAAAAACAAGGATTCACACGTAGATCTACGCAATACTTCCCTCATCGAAACCCACTTGATCCACCGTCTCAACAATAACATTACACATAAAAACAACAAATCCTACTTCATTACAATATTTTAATATTTGTCCATTGGAGATGTAAGTCTCATAGACTCATAGTTCAGGTAAGAATTTGAATTTCTTTATATGCTACTGATCAAATATATAGCTTTAACTTCTTACCTTTTTTTCCCCCCAAATAACTAATTTTGAGCTTTCTTAAATTAACACTTTATAGAAATAATACTCAGGGAAAAACAAAAGTATTAAAATCTTCTTATATATATAATGACATCAATTTAAAGGAGATTCTAAAGATTCGCAATTTACACTATTGGTTTATGTGTATCCAATATATTTATCATAGTATATCCTTTGTGTTTTTTTTGTTTAATTTACTCACTTTTTCTTTTGAACTTATTTTAAGCTTATTATCTGTTGTAATTTTTTCCTTTAAGGAAAAAAAAAAAACTCAATTACATTGTTTTGTTTAGCTCTTATTTCTTCCCCTCTCTTTCTCATCGTAAACGACCTTGATTCAAGTAAAACTAAAGTGAACAAACTAACTACACATAGAAATTGCTTAACGAAGGTAGCTTAGTGTAGTTGGTAGAGGGTTCATGGTCACACACTCAGAAAAATACATGTAGTGTTCTTCGAGTGCACCGAGTACTTCTTATCGATTCCTTCTCACTTGTCTAACCACTGACACATTATTAATTTATTTTAGATTATTATCATGATTTAGTTTTATTTACATTATATCAGCAAACACCACACTAGACAGGTTAAACTTGTGAAATCAACAATAGTGCGAATTCAATAATACCAATACCACTAGGCTATTACCTACCGTTCGAATGACGGAGTACTATTAGGTTTATTATAATAAATTAATAATGCGTGTATTGGTACTTGAGTGATTGGTAACAGTTGGAAATTGGGTCCTCGAACTCTCCAAGATTACTCCCACAGTCTCCTCATATCTCATTTTGAAATTCAACAGAAATTTGGAATTCTCCTCCTTAGGAGAGAGAGAGATTGGAGGAGGGAAATGGGACTGTAGATAGTCCTTCAAAATTGAAAATTTCTCTTCCAATATCTTCAACAAAAAAATTAAGTAGAGGCATCAGCAGTTTCAAATTATTATCCGACCATATTAAACAAATCAAATGCGAAAGTGATCATTAATAATAATAAGGTTTTATTTCTACTCCATTACTTTACTCCATTGTTTGTAGCTTTTATAAACAATGAATCTTCAAAGACGAGTTAACGGGTTGAATCGTCGACTCAGTTCTCTTCTTCTTCATCATCCTCATCTTCTTCTTCTCCTTTTTTGTTGATTTCAGCTGCAATTCTTATCTTGCTTTTCTATGACTGTAAGTTTCTCTCTTTTTTTATTTTCTGGGTATTATTTCAAATTCAACCTTCAATTGTGTCAAATTTGTTTCTTTTTTCTTTTTGTTGTTTTATTTTCTGGGTTCTTGCTAATTGTTGAAGAATCAAGATCAATTAATTTTGATTAATTATCTATCTAATCAAAGAATCTACCCAATTCTGCTACGATTTTTCCCAATTCAAATTAAAAAAAACTCCTTTTTACACGCGTTTTCGAGCATGTCTTTGATTCAATTCTAATCGCCGTTTTCTAATTAACCCATGAATTTGATTCGTTTGTAAGTATAAATTTCAAAATAACTGCATTGAATTTACATAAAGAAATTGTCCGTTACAGTTTTGGTCAACTGAGCTAATTATGATTTGCATTAGTAGTAATTGTTAAAACAAATGCTTAAATATAAATTACCCATGAAAGAAAAAAGGGAGTATATTTTGAATGTATGATGTTTGCTTAAGATTTGGTGCTTTCATTTTCTGCTTTCTTTAGATACAATTCTAGTGAATACCATTTGTTAGTCTGATTCTTCAAGTACAATCCAAAGGATTTAACTTTAGTTAATTTCAGCTTTGCTTAAATTTGAATTGTTGTATTTTGAAGTTTTTTTGTTGGGGGGAGGAGGATAATTATTGATCTGTTGATGTATTGAAATATTGTATGGTGTAGGTTGTAAGCTGGTTGTGTGAATGTTGTGGTGGTAGGGTGCATTGTGTAGGATTGATGAGAGATGCAGAGATCACGTAAAGCTCTTCAGCAACGAAGAGATTTGAAGAAGGCGATTGGCAGAAACCATTTGTATAAAGTTTCACTTTCCTTAGTTATCATTCTTTGGGGACTCGTCTTTCTTTTGAATTCGTGGATTGGTCATGGTGATGCGCATCAAGGTGAGCTTCTTCTTATTATTGTGTTTTGCTGTTGTTACTGTGTTTGTTTGTTGTTAAATATGTATTACTTGGGATATTCATATGGGAAATTAGATACCAAATTATGTACACAATTCATGATTGTTGTCTTATATCCGATAATAGATCATATCTGATCTTTGTGGTTAAAACTTATGTGAGCAATGAGCATCAAGGAGAGCTTCTTCGTGTAAAATGTTTTTGCTCTTGTTATGTACATATATGTATTGACAAGAATTTTCCTAAGCGACTTTCCATACCATATTATGCTCACAGTTTATGACCGTCCCCTTAGTTTCTTGATACTCTCTAGTCTCTTGTTTAGGCAAGATACATTTGATCTTTGTGGTCAAGTATTGTCAATTTTGATAACTTGATTTATCATTATGTTGTAGTAATTAATTATGAAACCACAATTTCATGATTTTTTTCAAAATCTAGAAGCAACCATTTGGACTATTTAATTTCAATCAAGGCCTATCTATCCTCATGATGGCCTATTCATGTTTAATGTGCACTAGCTAAGATCTATATGGCATATTTGGACCTACCATGACCTATTCGTGGTCAATTTAGAGAAGTTTATGCACAATATGTGATGTTTAAGGTCTATATATATCCTACTTGGGTCAGTTAAGGTCTATTTATGATTACTCCCACTTATTTATGATCATTATGGCCTATTTGTGCTCTGTCTTCTTAATTTGAGAGGCATGCAGCTAGTAACTTATAGCATATGAGCTGTTGATCTTTGCTTTGTCACCATCATTTGATTCCTGGCTAAATTGAAGTGCTAAGCTTTTATGCATCTGACTGATGTTTCTATCTCATTCACTAAAAGCTCAGTAGTAGAAACTCTTTTCCTAATCTGTAATCCCTCTGAAAACATCGTGCTAATCTTCTATCTTGGGACACTAAGCTTATATTTCCGTCACATTTTTGCAGCCTGATCAGGACCAAAATTGTAGTCAAATAACAGATCAGTTTGGGTGGAAAACCAAAAGTTAGAATAGGTGGCTTTGGTTGCTCTTATGAGCAAGAACTCTTTAATCGCTTTTTTTTAAATCTTGGGTTCATGTATGATGTATCTATCTGTGTGTTTATCATATATAAACTACCATCCTTAGAAGCATAGAAATAGGTTGTTTTTTTATTCTTACTTCTGACTGCCTCACTGCCAACAACTTGTGCAGATGAATCTAGAGCGCCTGCTCTTAATGTCTCAAGCTGGGATGAAAGCAAACTTGGAACTGATGCAGCTTCTGATACTGTACATGAACATCCATTATCTTCATTAGAGAATAAGCATTTGAATGAAACCTGTGCCGAATATGCTTATGAGACTTCCTGCTATAACAGCACCATGGTCAAAGAAGCCAGTGGTGAGGTGCAATCCGGAGAAAATACTCTAAACAATACTAGTACAGATGTTACAGGATCTGCAGACCATGTTGAGGTGGAAACTGTCAACTCAGACTTGGATCACAGAGAAGGCACTGTAAAGACTGAGAGACTAACTCGCACTGTGCCTCGTGGTCTAGATGAATTTAAAAAGAAGGCTTTTAATTCTAAAAATGCGCATGTACCTGGTGCGACAGGGAGTGTCATTCATAGAATGGAGCCTGGGGGTGGTGTATACAACTATGCTTCAGCTGCAAAAGGAGCTAAGGTGTTGGATTCTAACAAAGAAGCCAAAGGTGCTTCTAATATTTTAAACAAGGATAAGGACAAGTATCTTAGAAACCCTTGTTCAGCTGAGGGAAAATTTGTTGTCATAGAACTTTCTGAAGAAACTCTAGTTGATACAATCAAAATAGCAAATTTTGAGCATTACTCTTCAAACTTGAAAGACTTTGAGCTACTTGGAAGTCAGGTTTACCCTACACAAACATGGGTAAAATTGGGCAATTTTTCTGCTGGAAATGTGAAGCATGCTCAAAGCTTTGCTCTAATAGAGCCCAAATGGGTGAGATACCTGAAGTTGAATATATTAAGCCACTATGGGTCTGAGCATTATTGTACACTAAGTAGTGTCGAAGTGTACGGTGTTGATGCTGTTGAGAAAATGTTAGAGGATCTGATAGCTGTTCCTGATCATCATCATTATGCAAATGGGGAACCAGCAGATGAACAGGAACTCACGCAGCCTGTTGCAGAACCTGCCGAGAGCAACAGCCCAGATCAGAATCCTTCCAGTGAGAGTGAGACAGAAGAAGATAAGAACTTGAAACATGATGAAACAAACAACGCAAATCCTGATCCAGTGGAAGAAGTGCGTCACCCACAGATCAGCAGAATGCCTGGTGATACAGTTCTTAAGATACTGATGCAAAAAGTTCGAGCACTGGACTTGAGTTTATCTGTTCTAGAGCGGTACTTGGAGGAGGTCAACTCCAGATATGCAAGCATTTTTAAAGAATTTGATAAAGAGATGGAAGAGAAAGAACTGTTATTAGAGAAGACCAGATTGGATATAAAGAATGCTCTTGATAGCAGGGATGTTATTGTAAGTAATGATTTCTCATTGTATTTGTATTTTAAGCTCTCTTTATTTATATCATGGTCAATTCTTTTTTAGCGAAATATTTTGATGTAACTAAAATTTGATTTTTTGATCCATTTTATTGTTATGTCGGGTGTTCCAGGCTAAGGATGTTGATGACCTTGTGGCTTGGAGATCCTTAGTGTCCATGCAGTTGGATGGCTTACTAAAGGACAATGCTATTCTCAGGTTGTGTTTTGCTCCCTACTTTGATCATGCTGTTTATCCCTGGGATGAGGGTTGTTGATTTGTGCCATGATGCAATCTTACCACTTGACCTGAACATGTCTGGAACTATGCTGGGCTTCTAGTTTTAGGTGGGGTACAGGGATGAATTGTGACTGAGTTCCTGCTATTTGAGCTAAAATTTTCATCTTGTGATGGATACTGTCCCCAAATCTCCAACTTTAAATTCAATTCATCCCAAAATTCTAAAGAATATGTTCCCTTCTGATTTGAATGAAGAATAGCAAATTAGCAACAATGCTTGGGGGATGGGTGCTAAATAGTATTGGTACTAATTACACACTGCGGTATTTCCAGATTATAATCGTAATACCAACTAAATACTATCTAATACCAATCATGTACACTTTTTGTACTGGTATAAAAGGTTTTGGTAATTTGAAACTTTCAGGTGTACTATGAAATTCTATTGGTACTTATGAAAGCATTTGGCATCATCTTTCGTTCATTTCTTTGCTAATACGAGTCCTTGAATTTTGCAGGTCAGATGTCCGAAAGGTCCAAGAAAAACAATTGTACATGGAGAGCAAGGGTATTGTGGTATTTCTTATGAGCGTAATTTTCAGTCTCTTTGCTCTCGCTATGCTGTTCACAGATATTATAGTAAATAGTGTTTATATACCAGAAAAGTCCAGGAAATTTTGTTTGATGAAGTCTTCCTGGTTTTTCCTCTTTTTGAGCTGTAGCACTACTATTGTCATCCTTTCACTATAAACAGCGGCTTGTATGTTCTTATTGAGTTTATATACATAATATATATACACACATGAATGATCCATTAGCCCAG
Source organism: Beta vulgaris subsp. vulgaris (assembly GCF_026745355.1). Classification (NCBI taxonomy): domain Eukaryota; kingdom Viridiplantae; phylum Streptophyta; class Magnoliopsida; order Caryophyllales; family Amaranthaceae; genus Beta; species Beta vulgaris. The sequence goes on from NC_079202.1 coordinate 45,358,630, forward strand.
AACACTTTCCAGTGCCTTGGATTTAAGAAGCTATGCAGTCGGCGTATTCCTCAGACATAAGTGTGCAATATGCTCTTATATGATCCGTGTTTGGAGTTTTACTTGATTGCGTAAGTGTGGCTTTATAATTAGTGTGCTTATTTTTTTTTTTCTTGAAGGAAAGTACTTGTCAATGTTATGAATTTAACTTGAAATTGGTTATACCATCATTCTTTTTTAGTATGTACACGGAACACATCGGCCTACCTCTAACCTCTTTTAGAGCTTCAGCCTAAGCCAGAACAAGCACAACCCCCACTCCCCTCCCTTTGTTAAGAGGCTCGAACCGGGGGCACACCTTGGGAGATTGAGGGGTAGCTACCATGAGGCTACCCCCTTGCCCCTTGGTCTCTTACAGTGTCAGGTCACAGGTGTCAGGTGTGTTTAATCCCGTTCAGAAATTTTCCAGCATGAACGCGAATAACCTGGAAATCTCATAGCAAAACGTAGAATGCTTGAATCTTGATCATGGCGGAAAAAGCATGAACTTGTGTTTGGTATTTACTGATTGGAACTCTGGAGGAGAGTTATTGGATTCAATTAAGTTTAGCACAAGAGCTTCTTTCGCTTTTTTTTCTTGTACAAAAGTATCCATTTAATTAAAAGACATCAGTTTTATCCGCATTGCATAATGAGTTTTTGTTTAACAACAATAACTAGGGGATGGGACGGGAGCTTCTTTCAAAACAGGATTGTAACTTTGAGATTTAAAGCAAACTCTATATGTCAATTTCTTTTTATTAATTGTCATTTTAGACGATCAAAATAACAACAATAAGTATTATTATAAATTTTATATTACTTTTTACAAAAACCACAAATCCAATAGAAAAAAAAACAGTCAATACAAATTATACAATAGGTGTGCTTATAAGTTAAAAGCAATTACCGAGTCACTTTGAGTATTTTTCAGAGGCAATGAACCAGGCATATACATGAACCACTAAAATGTTTTAGAAAAGGGTTGCTATGTCAAAATAGAGGTCATTATGATTATGTGTTCCTCGTACAATTTTTGACAAGCATGACGTTATAGTATACACTTATTTTTGGCGTGCAGCAGGTCTTGCAAAAATTTAGCATTAAATCAAGCCCCATTTGTTTTTCTTTTTTTGGGAAAGTCCATTTGTATTTGTTATTTTGAGGGGAACTCCATTTGTATCTTAAACCCAACTAAAGTATATAGGTTACTAGATGAGTGGCTTCGTGAATGCGTATGGGGCCAACACATGCATCACACGCACACCTACAAAAATGGCGTATATATAATATATTGTCGCGCAAGCATGAGTAGAGCATCGTCTTCCACAAACCCAAGTATAGTCACTCAGAAAAAACTTTATCTAAAGTTAAAGGATACAAGAGGGTACTGAACTTTTACAAAAAATTCAGTTAGAGTACTGAACTTTAAAAAGTTCCAGTTAGGATACTCAAAATGGATGTTTGTTAACTTAAGGTACTAAACTTTGGTTTGTACCGTTATCAGCCCCAAAAATAAAAGAAAAATGTGACGTGACATTAATGAAAAAGAAAAAGGTGACATGACATTAATTATAAAAATTCCAAACTCTTTTTCTCTCTCCTCTGATTCCTCACCATCTGTTCGTTCATTCGAGTTTGCCAGATCCTCCACTCATCGACGGCTCATCTTCAACCTTCAACCATGGAAAAATCACTGTTCTTCTCTTTCTCTCTCCTCTATTATTCATATTTTACCCTAAGTCATAAATCGATTAAATTGGATGGAGATGAGAGGTACAAAGAAACATAAATCATGCTAAAATGACTAACGTCTACCAAAACGGTAAACTATGTTGAATGAATGGCAGCACAAGTAAAATATATAGACTGAGAGGTAAACTTCATCATTCTGTCAGAACTAAGTGCATCACTATTATACAAAACAATGATTTATAGCTGTAGAGTACAATATGAAACGTAAATTTATTTCTCAATTTTTTTCCAAAATAGCATTTCAACAAACGTAAGATCACAAAACACAATAAATTAAGATCTAATATACCTTATACAATAATGCACATTAAACAAAAAAAAAAAAAAAATTCTGCCAAAATTAAATTACAGTAAAAACAAAGGAAAAATACCATCTCAATCCGCGATAATTTTCTCTTGGCCTCCGTCTTCTTCTCAGCCGAACTAAAACACAGAAAACTGAATTTTAAAATTTTTTTAGTAAAAAGGAAAAAAAAAGTTTGACAGAAAAGCGAAATTCCACCAAACCCTAGATCACGATCTCCACATCCTAGATAACAAATTCTTCATTGTTAACCACATTCTACTTAACAACCAGAAATTTCAAAAAAAAATCATGCAAATTTCGCAAAGATTCGAGAGTTATATTTTTCCTTTTTTTGTTTAAAAAATACGAAGTAAAAAAAAAAAAAAGAGGAGGAGAGAGAGCGAAGGATCAACGGAGAATTTTTCCGGTGGGAAAGTTGCTGGAAACCGGTGAACGAAGGTTATCCGGTAGAAGAAGAAGAAGAGAGAGAGAGAACAATGATTTATGATTTAGGGTAAAATATGAATAATAGAGGAGGAGAGAGAGCAGAGGGTGAGGAATCAGAGGAGAGAGAAAAGAGTTTGGAATTTTTATAATTAATGTCACGTCACCTTTTTCTTTTTAATTAGTGTCACCTCACATTTTTCTTTTATTTTTGGGGCAGATAACGGTATAAACCAAAGTTCAGTACCTTAAGTTAATTAACAGACATCCATTTTGAGCACCTTAACTGGAACTTTTTAAAGTTCAGTACCCTAATTGGAACTTTTGTGAAAGTTCAGTACCCTCATGTACCCTTAACTCACTTTATCTACCCAATGAGTCAACAACCCACTATAAATAGAAAGAAATAAATAGTAGTATCCAACTCATCGGTTTTAATAATTTTTAAATTCTTTATTTTTAGTGGGTTAACTAATACCCACGGGTAGATGTTGCATTATTTTAGTAAGCGTCTCCTTCAAACACATTTGCTCCTACATGTGGAAATCCACATTAAATAGTTAATAGTCTTGGATGATGCCCCATGTAATTTAACAAAATAGAGATGGCGTAATTTGGGGTTGATATTTTTCCACAAGTACAAGCCATAATTTAATTATAAAAGTATGACATTACAAAGTAATATTATGAACATAACTTTCCAATCAAAAATCTGTTTGAAACTCCCTCCGTAATGAAGTAAGGGTAAAGAAGAAAACTTTTCTTCTCTTTGTAAATAGTCCTATCATGTTACTTTTTACACTATTTATATTTTCTACTCCAACCGTTTTATATTATACATACATTAAAGAAACATAGTAAAATGAATTTTGTTAGATTTATTATATCATTATTTATTTACATAAACTCAAATTTTCACAATTTTTACTTATCCATAACTAACTAATATTATCAAAATCTTTATGCAATCACCCCAACAAAAAAAAGGTTTTGTCCCTCTACAATCGAGAGCTTCTCTCACATCAAGTGGGTTTCCTTTTCTCCACACTGTCTCACTGTTCCATGCAGATTTCCTTCCTTCTCTCTCTTCTGCATGTGTTAGAAAGTTCTTAAGGATACGGAAGAACTTTCCATCTCTCCCAATCAGGTTGCGTAGCTTTCTCCGGGAATAGTATTTACTAGGTTTACACTTTATAGGCTCCACTAGATCTTGCATTTGTTTCTCACGCATGAAAGCACCAATCAGGTATTTGCACGCCAAACATTACAATCTTGTGTTCTCCAAAACTGCGACTTCTTCAGCCTATTTAATACAACTACCTCCAGTTATCCTCTAGTACAATTACTCACTACCACTTCATCCTTGTCTTGTCATCTTCATTCTCCTCTTTCTAAAATTCTCTTCAATATTACCATGCAAGGAGCATCTGAGTTCCGAAATTTTTGTATGGGAGCATTAATTGATCCCCCACCAGACCCTTCATCATTAAATCGTATAAATTGGAATCTTTCAGCTTTAGGCCATTTCTTTGGCCCCAATCCTCCTGCACCCAATTTGGTTTAGGGCTTATAAATGCGCAATGGGTAAAACGTGGTTCAATAACTATTTAGCGAACTGGAGACTATTATATATTTACATGCAGCCATAAAGCAGATGTGGAGGCCTTACTCCAAGAGCATACAACAGTTATTGATGGTCGTATAATCACGTTCCGGGTTTGTCATTGGTATGTTGTTCCTCAAAGTATAAATTTTCACCATGCAAGACTCTGGGTTCGCGTAGCTGGTCTTCCTCTGGGTTATTTATCAAATGCATGGGCCATGCAAGCGTTGCGGCATGTAGGATTCATTGAAAGTATTCCCGATGAACCGACAGATTTGTCGGTTGACCCGGAATTCCGAGCTTAGATGTTAATTGATCTTTCTAAGCCCCTCATCCCAGGTTTTTTTTTACCACTTTACAACTCTCAGGTAATTTGGGTTTATTTTCATTATGAGGGGGTTTTCAAGTTTTGCAAAAAGTGTGGTTGTGCAGGACATTATACGAGATCTTGTCAATTGTATGATTACGAAGCTCACCGTCGTATTCGAATTCGAGTTGCTGAACTAGAGCACTCTGAAAGGCGAGTCCTTTATGGACCTATGAGCCTAGCCGATTACACAAATATTATTGAAGGACTTCCGGATCGGTTCCGTTTTCGGAACATGCAAGTAAATTTATTGCAACATATTGAAGATCAAGAAGATTATCCAAGGAATCGACCTCGCTCGTATCCAGGAAGTGATGATAATTCAGGACATCAAGAAATTCCTTCAGGCTCGCGCTCTAGGGATTCTGATCAATATTTCTCGGGCGAGGAAAATTTTAGTGACCAGCCTATCTCCCCTGCAGATGCCCTGAGAAATGAGGAAGTTCATATTCCAGGGGGAGTAAATGAGGAAATACATCTGATCTAGTCCCCAAGAAGAAGGTTTGGGCTGTCTTCAGACCTGTATGCTCAATTTTATCCTTCTCAAGCTTAAGGTTATTCAGCTCCTAGTATCTGATCCAGTCCCCAGGAAGAAGGTTCCTAACTCTCTTTCAAGCCCTGGGTATAGATGAGTGGGCCCAACAAAGGCATGGGGAGCCAGTCCCTCTTAGTCCTCAAGTTCAAGAGGCCTCGGAACAAATTAATTCGGGCCTTCTTCAGGAGGTAGTGGCTCAAGGGTGCGTTCTGGCTAGAGTGATCCAATCTCGACCTTTTCAACCTGTATCACCCCCAGTCTGGTTCTCTCTCCCATGCAAGGCAAAGGCTACGTACTATGTTACATTCGTTTGCCCAACGGTCTAGAGTTCACCCTGCAACAACATTTCATCACTCCCCAGATTCGCATTTTTCATCTTTCACACAATCATGACCTTCTCAAGAGAGACCTATATCAAAGGAGGACCCTCCAAACTCCCCACAAACTCCTCGAACCCAGCCTATATTACATGGATTTCACCTTGCTACTAGTGTATGGCCCAGAAAGAAAAGGAGGGCTCCTGAATTAACAAGGAGCAAGTTTGTTTGTGCGGATATCGAGACTGTGCATCCGAGTTATATTGCCACTGATTGGGCTCTTAAACGTCGTCGTGTTAAATGGGAAAGGTGGGAAAGCAAGGGGTTTCAACATGTGGTGGATTGATAAAGGTGAAGTCCAATTGATACCAAAGTCCATTACAGATATAACTATGGCAGAGCATTTTGGTGTTGAAGCTAGTATTGAGATTACTTCGAGAGTCTCCAGTGCTACCAAACGTCATGTAGGGCTGGATTTTCATCTCTCTTTTAAGAAGTTTAAAAGCAACAATGAAGCATCTACTTCAACTTTTGTTCCTACTGACGACAACGATGACATGGAGTTGCAATTTTTCATGGTTCTCTTGCTATCTCCTCCTGAAGGTGTGGGGGCTGACCTTATACAGCCTATAAGGTTTTTATGAAAATAGTAGCTTGGAATGCAAGGGGAATCTCTAGTGATAATCCCCTTGCGTATGTTTTTTGGCTTTTTACTACGCATAAACCTATGTTTATTTTCTTGTCAGAAACTAAAACATCAGTTAGTCTAGCTCAAACTAAGTTTATTCCCTTGCATCCGACTTTTGTTGCTGGTATTGATGTTATAGGATCAAGAGGAGGTTTTAGTAGTGTTAGGGTTTACTAGTTATCAAGTCTATGTTATCCATGCCTGTCAAAATTTTATCTTATATACTGTATGTCAACCTGATGGGATTCAATGTATATCTGTTTCTTTTATGGGGCCCCGGTTGTCAATAATAGGGCAGAAGTTTAGGACCTTTTGCTTCAGTACCTGCAACCTATGCCTTATTGCATGATTATTGGAGATTTTAACCAAGTTGAAAAACATGAAGATAAGCTTGGTGGATCTAGTACTATACGTGGCTGGAATGATTTTGTGAGCTGGAGGTTGAAATCTAACATGCTAGAGGTACCCTTCCAAGGACCACATTTTACCTGGACAAACAAGCAATTAGGGGATTCCTTACTATTAGAGAGGCTTGATAGAGCTTATGTGACTACATTATGGCTCACCTTATTCCCAGATCATGTTGTTCACCATGAATCTATTTTATGCTTGGATCATGTCGCTATTATTTATACTACGTATGATCAATCTCATGGCTCTAAAAGACCATATCAAATTGAATCATGGTGCCTCAAAATGACTCAAGTCATTGAGATTATTACGGAAGTCTGGTCAAGGTTCTTTTGAGGTTCTTTGATGTTTGTAATTCAAAGTAAGCTTAGTATAATTCAAAAGAAATTGTGATTTTGGTGCTTGCAACACAAGAAGCTTCATGGGATAAATTGGAAACAACTAAGCTCAGACATTGCAGCAATAGGACAACGAGTTCAAACCATGACTAGTGGTCAAGACTATATACGGTCTATTATATTAACATATCCTAATATAGAAAAAGGTTTCCTATATTGGAAACAAAGGATGAAGATTCAATGGAAGTTATTGGGGGACTGGCCTTCACATTTATTATACTCAAAGATCCGCAAGCGTAAAACAAGAAATGATGTAATGTGTCTTAAGGATGTTCAAGGCAACTGGGCTACCGATTCCCAGCACATTATGAATATTGTGCAAAATTATCGGATGGTTGTTTACTCAAATGATAGTTCGCCTGGTAGTAATGATGAAACGAATCAAGTTTTAAGAGAACTTGATTTACCCTCACTTTCTGCGCATCAACAAGAGGCTCTCTTGCAACCATTTAGCCCCGACGAGATTAAGCATGCTATGTTTTCGATTGTTGATTCTAAATCCCCGGGACCAGATGGGTTTACGGCCGAGTTTTATAAAGTGCATTAGGATCTCATTGGAAGTGACATCACTATGGCAATTCAAGGTTTTTTTCCAAAATGGTTTTCTTCTCAAAGCATGGAATAATACCCTCTTAGTGATGTTACATAAAGTTCCTAACCCTACAGAGGTGTCTCAATTGCGCCCAATTAGTCTATGCAATAATATTTACAAGTGTATAGCCAAGTGTCTGGTTTTTCGAATGAAGCCTGTGCTATCGACACTTATCTCTCCATTTCGACATGCCTTTGTTCCAGGAAGAAACATGACAAACAATGTGTTGTTATCTCAAGAGTTGCTCCATTTTATTAATCGTCAAACTAACACTACGAATTCGTATGCTGCAGTTATGATTGATCTTAACAAAGCTTATGATAGAATATATTGGAAGATTCTTGGGGCAGTCTTATAAGCCTATGGGCTCCTAACTAATTGGACGAAATGGATCCTGCAATGTGTGTCGTCGGTCTCCTTCAAAATTCTACTGAATGGGTTTGTCTCTCCATCCTTTTATCCAAAGTGTGGACTTCGACAAGGTGATCCGCTCTTCCCATACTTATTTGTTTTATGTATGGATATTTATTCTAGAATGCTCACACCCGGGGAGGACCTAAATATGTTCAAAGGCGTAAAAGTGGCCAGGCGAGGTCCCTCGATTTCTCACTTGTTTTTTGCTGATAATGCTTTGCTTTTCTTTAAAACATCACAAGCTACTTGTCTTGACATACAGAATATTAGCAACCGGTTTTGCCTCATTTCTGGGTCTAAAATAAATTTCCAAAAGTTCTATATCAAATTTAGTCCAAATACATCTACTAGCTCTCAAAGTATGTTTAAAGGGATTCTGCATATGGACCGTAAGGATAATATTGTTTCTCACCTTGGTGTACCCTTGGACATTCAGCACTCAAAGATAGCACACTTTCACTTCCTTATTGATATGCTCTCAAAGAAACTACTAAGTTGGAATAGTATGTTTCTTTCTATGCCAATTAAAGTGATTCTCATCAACACGGTTCTGATAGCCATGATTTCCCACATTATATCAGTTTTTGAAATACCTGTATCGATAATGAATCGCCTTGACTCTATGATAAGGGCTTTCTTATGGTCAAACAATGATATATCGAGTATCCAGTGGGTTAAACAAGAACAGGTTTATCTTCCAAAAGGGTTAGGGGGTTTAGGAGTTCGGTCCCTCTATGTTCTTAATCAAGCATACTTATGAAAAAAGTTTGGTATATGCATACCAAACCAAATTGTTTCTTGTCTACTTTCTACCGCTCTATCAAGCCATTATCTTTATCTACTAGTTTGTATGTTCACAAGTTAGGAGCAAATAGATCTTGGGGTTTTAAAGGACTACAGATAGCAGAAGGTTCATTATTTAAGAATTGCTCTTGGAAGCTTGGAAATGGGGCGTCTTTAAAAACCTTTTCTACTGCTTGGTTAAATGGTCGAATTCCAATCGCGAAAGGTTCAGTTTCCCTACGTCAAATAGCAAACTCTCGTGTTAGAGTTTTCATTGATGTAGAGAACAAGGTATGGAAAACAGCCTTGGTCAGATCCTTTTTCTCTTTTGAAGATGCTAAAGATGTGCTCTCAACTGAACTTCCCTACTAGTCGAGGGATGATTTTATGGTTTGGACTCATCACCTTTCTGGTCAATTTACAACTAAAACAGCTTATGCATGTTTGCTGCAACAACAAATCCCTCTTCATTCTTCTAGTCGTCTAAGGGAAGTAAATCTAAGGGGTCGTTTGGTTCAAAATAAGGAATGGAAAGGGAATGGAAAGGGAATGGAATAGGATGAAAGGATGGAATGGAAATGGAATGTGTTACTTTAAACACTTGTTTGTTTTGATGTAGGAATTGAATCATTGGCCTAATGACTCCCTTACTTTTTGTTTCATGTGGTGTGAGGAGGGTTTCAAGATGGGGGAATCAAAATTGGGCTAGTAAGGGAGTGAAAAAAATGGATAACCCAACCAAACATAAAATAAGGGAGTGTGTTACCTCAATCCGTTTCCAAGCCTAACATATTTCCAACCAAACGGACCCTAAAGGTTTATAAAATGTGAAAGTATTGGGTCAGACCGTCTGACGTATTGTTTACTGTCAGACGGGTTGAGCCCAATACATCTTCTCTCATTGATACTCGTCAGGGACAACGGGAAGAGTGAAGGGAGTTGAGTTAACTCACCGGAACTTCATCGCATTGATCGCTGGTTTTTTCTACCGTTTATGTATCCACCTTCCCTCTCTTTCTCTCTCCTCTTTCACATCTCTCTGCTACCTATTTATACCACTCTCTCTCCCCTCTAAAGTTTCGACACTTTTCTCCATTCTTATTTTCCTTCATCAAAACTCTCATCATTTGACAGTACTCAAATAATAGCAACAAAAAAACTGAAAAAATCTCAAAATGCAGAAACTTACACTTTTCTCTCTAATACTACTACTATTTTTATTCGGATTCTTCATGCTGCTTAGGGCGGTAGCAATGGCGGAGACGTTGGTTTTAATGGCGAGGTTCGATTTCGAAACGATGTTGAAAACTGTGGAGAAGTACAAGGTTACATACATGTCGGTTTCGCCGCCATTAGTATTGGCGTTCGAAAAATCAGCAGAGGTTAGTGTTTTGTTTTTCAGTTGGACTTTGTTTTGTTTCAGTTGGACTTTGTTTTGTTTCAGTTGGACTTTGTTTTCTTTCAGTTGGACTTTGTTTTCTTTCAGTTGTACTTTGTTTTCTTACAGTTGGACTTTGTGTTTCTTTCAGTTGGACTTTGTTTTGTTTCAGTTGGACTACCTGAAAAAAAATGAAGACTACCTGAAAAAGAATGAAGACTACCTGAAAAAAAAGAAGACTACCTGAAAAAGAATAAAGACCAACTGAAACCCAAAGTAAGTCTAACTGAAGTACAAAAACCAACTGAAAAAAAAAAGAAGACTAACTGAAAACAAAATGAAGACTACCTGAAAAAAATGAAGACTACCTGAAAAAAATTAAGACTACCTGAAAAAAAATTAAGACTAACTGAAAAAAAATTGGAACCACCTGAAAGTCGTCCGACCAAAGATTATGGTCGGACGAGTCCGACACAATACGTTCTCTTATAAAATTCTATGGCATCTCCCTATCCTACCAAAATGGAAATACTTTCTCAAGCGCATCTTGCTTGATAGATTACCTACAAAGGAGCAGCTAGTTAAACGAAAGATCCCTATTGATCTTTATTGTGACATTTGCCATCAAGAAACTGAAACTCTACAACACCTTTTTCAAGAGTGTCCCGTAGCTCAACAGACTTGGCAACAACTCACCCTTCCTTTTCAAATTCAACATGGTAGCCCAATTCATTGCTCCGATTGGGTTGCTACACATATCCTGCTTTTTAATAGCAAGGATGATACACAGGGTTCAAACCTTAAAAGGTTTATTTGGACCCTTTGGAGTTTATGGCTGCATTGCAATGAGCGCCCTTTTCGGAGTAAAGACCCTGATGTGGCCTGCGTTTAAGGACAACTTCAGGATATTACTCAAGTAGACTCTCAACTTGCATCTTTATCGTGTTTTAACAATCTCAAATTTCTTCATCCACCGGAACAAGATCTGCATGCTCCGCCAGGCTTTCTTGGGGTTCATCTAGGGACAACTCAGTCTAGCAATCCACAATATGTAATCATCTTTGATGCAGCATGGAAGAAAGAAACAAAGGTGATGGGTGGTGCTTTGAATATTCACTTCCCCTCTTCTTCCTTGCAGCTTATTGCAAAGGGAGGTGGTACATATGATTTAGCTAGTTCAGCACTCTGCGCTAGAATCCTCTTTAGCGGTGCCGACATCGCTTTTGTAGACTATTAACAAGATCAAGCAAGACGCTTTATCCTTTTCACGGTGTTTTCTCTTAAAGGTGAATCGCCAATAAATTCAAGGAGCGCATGATATAGCTCAACAGTGTGCTAGAACTTGTTCGCAATTCACCACTACTAGTTTTTAAATTCTGGTTTTTCCCCCTTTGTCAAGAAAAAAAAAACTAACTAATATTTAATGTTGTAAATTGACAAAAGATAAATGGAAGTATGAATAATACATATCGAGGAAGATAAACTTTTACGCTCAAATCTCAATAATATGAATCAAGAATTTTGATTAACTTTGGGTATTGTTTGAAAATCCGAATTTCATTTCAATTTTAAAAATTGTAATCATGCATTTGAATTCCAATTTTAATTCCTCAAACTCGTTTTAAAACATGAGGATTGAATTCCAAATTCAATTCCTCAAACTCGTTTGAAAAACATGGGAATTGAATTTGAATTTGCGCATGGGGTGGAATTGCCGGCGGTGGGAGAGGGAATGGAAGAAATAATGGGGAACTTAGAGGAAAGAGAAAATAAAATGGGAGAGAATTTTGAAATAACATGGGTAGGGGGTAGAATATATACTACGTGTTTTGAACTTGGGTTGGAATTGTATTGGAATTGACCCAATTCAAATTTAATTTTATAGAGTACCCAAACAAGAGAATTGGAACATTCCATCATTTTAAATGATTAAAATGATAGTTGCCAAAAATATCCCAAAATTAATCAAAACTCATAACAGATTATTTTTACGTGGTAATAGAATCTTAGTACATGGCAAAAAGAATAGTGGTCTCTATCAGAAACAATAGAGTGCCAAAACTTTTAAAGAGCAATTTAAACACGAAAAAACTTCATAATTCAGGACCAACTGTCTTACCAAGTCTCAACCAGTTGCGCTCAATTTGGTCTAGTACGTTAAGTTTGGTTGGAAGTTTATGCCAAAACAATTTAATGCACGCAAAACATCACCCTCACAAGTTGCAGCAGGGCAAAATTAAGCAAATAAATGCACATTATGATTTTGATACTCGTCGATAAAACTTCAGAATTGCATTTCATTTATATATTAAACTTGTTTGGGAATTATTAAAAGGAGAAATAAAATTACAAAAAATTAAAAAGAAGTTTCTTTTTTTGGCTCCATTGGAAGCCTCATGGTAAGATAAAAGACCTATCAGAGTGTCAGACCAACACCTCTCGCAGGTTAACCTGGCCTGCACTTTGAAATTAAGGGGAAAGTAAAGAAACCCTTTCCCAAAGTGCTCTTAGTGAGGATCAAACCCCAATCTTGAAATTGACAGGTTCTTTTTGACCACTAGACCAAGCTTTGCTTGGTAATTACAATCTTGCATGTCTTTTCTTAGTATCACCCTAATACACGTTATATACACAAATCTCAATACCTTATAACCCCCTCCAATTCCCTTTCCCTCATTCACTCATAACCCTCCAATTCCCTTTCCCTCATTCACTCATACGCAATCAAGCTTGCTTGGTGCAGGTGGTGGACCTTATAACTTTGAGGTTACAGATTCGAACCCCACTACCTACTAATGTTTGGGAGCAGGAATTTTCTTATTTTCCCCTACTCTCAAGCATTGACATGTATAGTTGAACTGGCTGACCTGCGAAAGATATTGGTGCAGTAGGATTCTTCTTACCAAGGAGTTCCCAATAGGGGTCCCCAAAAAAAAAAATTCAGTCATACTTAGTTTTATACGTACAAAAGAACTAGGAGGGAAACCAATATATTCACAAGATTCACGCCTTATATATAATGATCAACGCTATCGATGGGGGAGTATATCTTCCAGTGAATTTACAAAACAAGCCAAACATTTTTTTTGGTACAAAGAGGAATATCTATAGGCCAGTACAACCACCTTAAAACAGTAAAAGTTTGAAAATCTAAACCCAGTACTAGAGGAATACAACACAAATCTTTTAGTTCAAGAAACAAGGAAACAAAGACTACACGTAGTGAGTACAGAACCAAGCCACAGCACTAAGCATACAATATCTCTGACCTCAGAGGCAAAATAAAAGCTCCCCTTTCATCAGGATGTCTGGCCTATCTCATGCTTACCACCGGCCATGGAGTCAGTCCAGGAGCTGGCAATGAAGGCCGTATAATTGGTACCCGCTTCACCACCGAAAATGCCTCATTAAGCCGTGCAGCACGACTCATGAACTGAGATACCTTCTGCAAAACATAAAAAACATACAGTAGTGTCAAGGAGTCACCCATATGAAAATTTCCTCTACAAAAGCTATATTCTGTTGATAAAGACATAAAGTTGACAAGGGATTGATAATTAGAGCATCATCAGCTAAACATTATATTCGCTAAATACATTTAACTTTTCGCGTAGCATAATAACTTTCTTGTGGTTTTGACCCTGCTTGGCTCCTAAGTAGATCTCACAACTCAACACATTATACCACTTGTCAAAATGTCTTATCAGAGAGATCTACAGTATTTTTACACCAAGAGCACAGGACGTGCTCAGTTTTAGAACAAACGCAAGCTTGATTAGGTCCTTTCTAATCATGGGAGCAATAAATTGCTCGGTAAGTGATCATATAATCTGCTTGCTACCCAACTGCAACTGCAGTGATGTAGCATACCCGTTCCTCTGTCCCCAAAAGATGATGAATATTTAAGATATGGCTACTCCAGAACATAGTTAAAAGTCTCAATTATTCTAATTATGGTCCTTCCAGAAGATTGCAAAGGATCCAATAAACCTATTAAGGGCAAAAAGAGTATAGAGAGAACAATGCATACAGATGATTCATTTTCCCCACCCAAAAAAAAGAGCATTGAACATTTTAGAGCAGAGGAAACAATGACAAGCTTCGCTTATACTGCAGTACAAGTTTCAAGTGGCTCATATACATACAGCCAGAAATGCAAAGTTATCTCACTGCTACTTGAAGAGGTTTACCTAAACTGACAGAAAAGGTTTAGTGTGTCAGTATCAGATAGGTTCAAGGGGTCGCTTTATTTCTCACAAAGGGTGCCTACTTTCTCTATCCTTCATCCCTAGAAGTGCAATTAAGAAGAGAAAAATGAGGAATAGTGCCAACACCTCAATATCACAAGTTGAAAGACTAAACTATACACTAACAGGCCAAAGGCTCCATAACTACTAGCATTTTCCACAGCTTCAACTGAAGTTAAAGATGTCACGGCAACCAACAAAACACACTAGTAAAAGATAGGCTAGGTTAACAGAAATAACCAAACTTCAATTATAGCATGAAAAAGAAAGTACGGTGTCAACTGTCATCTACGAGAGACTGATAGCCCATGAAAGTAGCTTAGCTAAATTTTGTACAACAAATGTTGCAATACATAACAGCATGGTAAAGGACCATCAGCGAGAAAATCTTGGCCTAAAAAAATCTATCAGGTTAATCAACTGATTAGTTCACTCCCACTCTGGATAATAGAATATATAGGAAATGCTCATGTGAGTAATGCAACAAATCGCCAAGGTATTAGAAGAAAGAAACAGTGTCTCAGATCATGAGCTTAAGTATTCAAATATGTGTACAGCTGTGCAGCCTAGCAGCCTGGCCCCAAACTCAACAGAAGGTAAAGAGTAAGTTCTCACATAAGTCATACATAAATGGAACCATCTATATTCTACTAAGATGTCGTTTGGTTCACCTCAAATTCCACTAGAATTTGGATTTCTTAGGAAGTACAAAATAGAATAGTGGTTTGGTATGCAAGAAATAGGGAATTCATGAAAAATAGAATTTCTAAGGAAATGGAAATTCCTATGAAGGGTAGGAAATTAATCACCAACCCCCTCCCCATTGGTGATTAGAAATTCATGTGTCAATTACAAATTCCTATGCTCAACCAAACACCCAAAGCCACTTCCTAGGAAATAGACAAGGGAATTTACTTCCCATGAAATAAGACTTCCCATGGAAATTAATTAAGTTCCAGCAGTAACCAAACGAGTCTTAAGTGCTCGGGCAAGTCACCCTCTAACAAGCACATATGTGTAGGCTTTGTTGTTGCATAAAAATGAAAAAAGAAAATGGAGCGGAGAAAAAAGTGACAAATTTGGGCAAGTGAATCACATTATTAAAAATAGAGTGAATTGGTAAACTTAACCTACTTTGACAAAGAAGTGAAAGTGACCGTTTGTCATTCCATCTGCTTTCTTCCCAATACAGAATTGAAATTGATAAAGAGTTGTACTGACATTCCAGCAACACATTAAAGACATGGTTTCTCTAGTAAACTATGTTTCCATTGTCGTCAAAGAGCTAACCTTTTCTCGCTTCCATTATAACAACTGAATTTCAGCTGGGAGCAGTGGCGGAGCCAGCTGGGGGGACATGGGGACAGATGTCCCCCCACTTTAAAAAAATAATTTCTTAAAAAAAAAAAAAAAAAAAAAAAATGAAAAAAAAATCACGCTGCAGTCAGAGGGACGCGTGAAATTTTTGAAAGCAAAAAAAAGAAACGCTTAAGAAATAAGAGGAGAGAGAGACTGGGTCTTTGAGGAAGAAAATAACACGCTGCAGTCAGAGGGACCCTTGCCGGTGTACCGACTGTCGACCGGACTCCGGAGAAGGCGGAGATTCACGCCGACGCGAAGAAGTGAAGAGTTGAAGACTCGAACTATCGATTATCGAACAGCAGAAGAAGGCCAAGAAGCGATTCAAGCGAATTGCGAACTCTCGCCGGAGATTCACGCACCGAACGACCGACGCACGGCCACCCATCGTTGACTCAGCGACTCGCCGGCCTCCGACTTCCGATTCACGCACGGCCAAGGGCCCAAGCAAGCATAAATCAGTTTGTAAGTTTTCTTAAAATCTTAACTAACCCTAAACCCTAAGTTTTAGTTTTAGTTTTTTTTTTTAAGGTAATACTTTAAATTTACAATTTACATTATTTGGTTGTGAATTACTTGATTGATTTGTTGATTGTAAAATGTTAATTTGTGATTGTGGAATGTGGATTTTGGTTTGATTGTTTGAAGAGGAATACTTTGATTAGTTTGATATGTAATTGATTAAGGTTTATCAATTTAATAGGAAATGTCAAGTGATTGTGATTCACATCCACCTAATTCTAACAAGTCCAAGGCTAAGGGAAAACAACCCGATCTTCGACAATTTCTCTTTAAAAGAATGAAATCTCAAGAAACTTCTTCACCCGCTCATAGTGAAACACCTCAAAATGAATCTCCTTCATTTACCTCTCCTCAAACTCATGATGTTGATATGGATGTTGGTGGTTCAAATACTAGTAATACTAGTATATTGATATGGATGTTTCCGGTTTACGTCGTTTTAGTGTTAATTGGTTCAAGAAATGGGATTGGCTTGAATATAGCATTGATAAAGATGCTGCATTTTGCTTTGTGTGCTACTTGTTCAAGAATGATGTCGAAATTAATATGGGGGGTGATGCATTTGTTGATGGAGGGTTTAGGGCATGGAATAAACCGGAAAGATTTGAGAAGCATGTTGGTGGTGTAAAAAGTGCTCATAATCTTGCTTATGAAAAGTATGTGAATTTAAGAGATGGAAAAAAGACTTCAATTGTGAATGTGTTTGACAA
Organism: Beta vulgaris subsp. vulgaris; assembly: GCF_026745355.1. NCBI lineage: Eukaryota > Viridiplantae > Streptophyta > Magnoliopsida > Caryophyllales > Amaranthaceae > Beta > Beta vulgaris. The sequence goes on from NC_079202.1 coordinate 45,375,457, forward strand.
TGTAAGTGAGGTGACAAAAAAGGAATATCATATTCGTTTGAAAGCATCTTTGAGTTGTTTACGATTTCTTTTGCGCCAAGGGTTGGCATTTCGTGGACATGATGAGAGTGATGAGTCTTATAATAAGGGTAATTTTCTTGAGCTTTTGAGATGGTTAGGGGAAAGGGTTGAAGAAGTGAAAAAACATACATTAGAAAATGCTCCTAAGAATTGTCAAATGACTTCTCCTCCGATTCAAAAGGACATTATTACTTGTTGTGCAAAAGAAACCACTAAATGCATAATAGAAGAGCTTGGTGATGATTATTTTGCTATATTGGCCGATGAATCAAGTGATGTGTCTCAAAAAGAACAACTTGCTCTTCTTTTGCGTTTTGTGCATCGTGATAGTGGTAGGATTATGGAGAGATTTTTGGGTATTGTTCATGTTAGCGATACTACCGCTTTGTCTCTTAAAAATGCCATTATGTCTTTACTTGTGGAGCATTCTTTGAGTCCATCTATGATAAGAGGACAAGGTTATGATGGTGCAAGCAACATGAGAGGTGAAGTAAATGGTCTTAAGACTTTAATCATGAACGATACTCCGAGAGCCTACTACATACATTGTTTTGCTCATCAACTCCAACTTATACTAGTAGCCGTTGCTAAAAAAAATGATACTTGTGGTTGGTTATTTGAGATACTTGCAAACTTGTTAAATGTGATTGGAGTTTCTTGTAAAAGAAGGGACATGCTTCGACAAAGCCAAGCTCAACATGTGGCTCAAGCATTAGAGGTTGGGGAAATTGATAGTGGAACGGGTTTGAATCAAGAACTTGGTTTGAAAAGGCCCGGAGATACGCGTTGGGGGTCTCATTTCAAGTGTCTTTTAAATATCATCAACTTGTTTCCTTCTATTGTTGAGGTACTTGTGTATATTGGGAAACATGGTTCGTCGGAAGACAAGTTCAAAGCTCAAATTGTTTTAGGCTCATTGGAGTCATTTGATTTTATTTTTATGGCTCATTTGATGTTGACTATACTTGGGTACACAAATGATTTGTGTGTTGCTTTGCAAAGAAAAGAGAAAGATATTGTGAATGCCATGGGACTTGTTAATTCCACAAAGAATGTGTTGCAAAAAATAAGGGAACAAGGATGGGAGACACTCTTACACAAAGTTACTTCATTTTCAACTAAGCACAAAGTTGAAGTACCTAACATGGATGCTCTTTATGTTCCCCAAGGAAGATCAAGGCGTTTTGTTGAACAAGCAACGAATCTACATCATTTTCGAGTTGGAATTTTTTTGGAAGTGATTGATTTGCATCTTCAAGAACTTGATAATCGATTTAATGAGAGGAACATGGAGCTACTTACATGCATGACTTGCCTAAGTCCCAAAGGTAATTTCTCTTCCTTTGACAAAGAAAAGATTCTCAAACTTGCCTCTTTTTATCCCGAAGAATTTTCTAGTGTTGATGTGATGGCTCTTGAACTTCAACTTGATGTATTCATGGATAATATGTTAAGTGATGAAAGATTTTGTGGTTTGCAAGATCTTAATTCTCTTTCCATGATGCTTGTTGAAACAAAGAGGCATGAGAATTTTCCACTTGTATATTTGCTCATCAAGTTGATGTTGATTCTTCCCGTTGCTACGGCAAGTGTTGAAAGGGTGTTTTCCGCAATGACATGTGTCAAAAATAAGTTGCGAAATAGCATGGGCGATCAATTTATGAATGATTGTTTGGTAACTTTTATTGAGAAGGATGTGTTCTTACAAGTTCCCGATGAAAAAATCATTGATCACTTTCAAAATATGAAGACCCGAAGGATGAAGTTGTAATTTTTATTTTTAGTTTAATTTTTTTTTTTGTCATTTTTCTTAGATTGTAAGACTATAAGCATTTTGGAAATTTGAATGTAAAACATTAAGTATTAAACAATTTATGGTGTATTGTTTTTTTTTACATATTTTTTTCCGAATGTTTGACGGTCGAATTTTGTCCCCCCACTTTGAGAATCCTGGCTCCGCCACTGGCTGGGAGAACGTATTTCACTTAGAGAACCAAAAGGACAAGGAAGTGTTTTTCTTTTTTCGTCCCAGCACAACTTTTTGATAACATTTCACTCATTTCAACTACTCTTAAGTCTTAACTCCCCCACCCTCTATAAATGTTTCCTTCAGATATTTTAATCTGCTAGTTAAACTACTCAAGATATATCCCAGCAAAAGAAAAAGAGTAATATTATTTAGCTAGCTATTAGCCATCTAACAAGGGTAAAATAGAGAGGAAAAGGTTAACCTATGTCTCACCTACCCTTAACTTTTCAACCCTTGTAGTTTATAAAAGTAATTATAAAGATACTTTCTAATTTACTGTTACAATGGCCAAACTAAGCTATTAAAAATTATCCTATCATTTTCTTATCTAATCATGTCCAAAACTTTCATGATATGATGATACTAGTGGTTGACTAATGTTGAAAGCACAATATCAAATTGTGTGACTGATGACCCAACTTTTTGCAGAAAATTCTGACTCCTAGATGCTTCAGAACTAATCCAAATGCTTTGAATAGCCTAATATGCCTTCATTTTCAATAAGATCCATAAATAGACATTTCTGAAATACAACCGCTGCATTTTCTTCAAAACAACACTTTCATGATACCGGAAACAAGAAAAACGTGCGCAAGATAGAATTTTAGATCACAACTCCAATAGCTACCGGTGATCAACAATGACAAAGTATGCTAAAAACTAACCCCTCACAAAAAAAGTATGCTAAAGACTTGCTTAGAATAACATTTTTATTTTAAGGTAGAATAGAGACAAAGGGGTGAGTTTGTTTGTGTGTGCCCAAGCACATTAAACCCACCATTGAACAATAATTAATCTATCACCTACTTGTAAATTAAATGATATTCTGGGTATATCTAGGACCAATTCTGGATTTTCCAGACTATATAAATGGGTACTTTTGGAAATAAAACACCTGCGATTAATCAAGAATTCCTCAACTGAATCTATATTCTATAGTTAAACCAGTAGATATATAGCTGCAACGGGCAATACAGGATTTACCAGAATAATAACAGTAAAAACAGAAAGTTATAACAATTAACAAGCAGCAACTATCTGAAACTATTATTTTCTACACTATAATAACTAATAAGATAAAGGCAACTAATAAACAACATAACACTAATAGAGTATTAACAATAAAGGAATAGATTTTGGGAAACAAACAAGAAAATTGCAAGTATAAAAGATGTAAGTACATAATAAGCAGTGGAAAGAGAGTACAGACCTTATCATCAACAATGACCTTAAGTTGCAATCCAAGAGTCTTACGCTTCATCTTATACAGATACCGGCGTCGTAAAAGCACGAAACCCATAACCGCCGCAGCTGCCATTGATAAAGACCAAACAGGACTCACCCTCAACACACAATACCTCAATACTTCCAAAGGCACCCTCCACCACACTACCTTCTTCTCCTCATTCGACTCCGAAAACGTCCCACTTCCGTTCTCCTCCCCTTCCTCCACCACACTTCCACTCGAATGCGAATTCGAATTCGAATTCAATTGCTGATGATCAACTACACTCCCATCCTCTACATGTTCCTCTCCTCCCTCTTCTTGGGTATTGAATGTTGTGTCATCAATCTCAACCCCATTCCCACTTCCATTTGCACCGGAATAATCAACAGCGCAATCGGAATGAGGATCAATCAATAAAAGGAGATTACGGGAATCAGAAGGATCAGTGGAATCAGAATTGGTACTACTATTACTACTTATTCTCTCTCCTCTACCAGCCAAACTGGTACCACTTGGATCAATCCAACTCGGATTATCCGATGAATCTTCCTCTTCCTCAACATACTTATGATGCGAATCGAGGGAAAAGTAATCAGAACGAATTACACCAGTATCATCATCTGAAGAAGAAGCTAAATTTCTGGGTTTTTCTTCAATTTTCACATCAGTTTCCACCTCTGTTTCTTGAGAATCGTGAAGCAATTCCCAGTCCCAATCATCCATTTTTCCAGAAAAGGGGAGAAACGAAAAACCCTAATTTTTTTTTTTTTAGAGAAGAAGAGATTGAAAATAGTGTCATAAATTGAAATTAAACCAAATCAAAAAGTAGGAGAGAGAATTCAAAAGGTGGGTAATCCATAGGATGATTTGAAAGGAAAAGGGAAGGTACCAGATTCTCTCTCCTTGAATTTTTTCTTTTGAGATTTCTTCTCCAAGTTGGATTTTCCTGTAGGAAAAGAACAAAGGGGAAAAAGAGTGGATTTTTGTAGCGAAGAAAAAAAGAAAGAGTGTTATATGAAGTGACGAATGAAGAAGATGGAATTGGAAATTGGGGGGTATCATACGTGTACGTAGGAGAGGACCTTGATATGTGCCTCCTTATCCATTGACCCACTAAAGCCTAAAAGGGAGTAGTTTAGTCATTTAACTATGCCTTGAGACTTGAATGATGTGGTTACTATAGTATTATTATTAACCACTAGGCTAGGAATTGCTCATAGCCTATTCATTTTGATATGGACATTTTTCTATTTTGGTTTGAGGAGGTGCTCCTTTTATCAAGGTTTATTTGATTTAATAGAAAATATTTATTAATTTTAGTTATTTTGTGTTTAGTTTGATGGAAAACTATTATGTTGAAAAGGGAAAATTGAGATGTTGGGAATAAGAGTGGAAGAGAATAATTTTAAAAAAAAAATTATGGAGGGAAATGTATGCAAAGGTATGGAAAGGTTTTTTCCATCTTAGTTTTCCTTTTTATATTTCTTGTCCAACCAAATAATTGAAAATGTGGATAATCATTTTCCTGGAAAATATTGATTCGAACCCTGGACAATATCCTGAAATTCAAGATGTTTCTCCACTGAGCTACCACCTCTTCCTCTAATGGATATATACAAATTATTAAGTTGGTCTTCTCTTCCTTCACTTCCATTGTATGGAAAAAAAGCAGCAAAAAGGTAACTATTGCCACACTTTTGCTCTGATTTCTTTAAGCACATGGCTAATAATGTTATAAGATATATAATGTGACTTTCTCATTAAACCAAAAATTGAGTGTCTTCTTTTCCCCTTTTCTCTCTTTTCTCTTCTCTCCCAAAAAAAACCCTAATTTTCAATTTATGGGCTACCGTCACCCTTTTGGATAATAGTAGCCTATTTTTCATTTTGTTACTATCACTTCGTTATTCTTTCTAATAAACGTTAGTCTCATTCATGAAGGGTTTTTCTACTCATTTATTGGGTTGTATCTATTTATATATTGGATTTTATATCTTTCTATGTAAGATTTTGGGGACATTATCTTTGGTTTTTTTGTTAATTCAAGAGGATAATTTGTTGATCGAATTTTTTTTCCAATTTTAAAACTGGAAAAGATCGTTAGACTCCGTTGTAGAAGCATCAAACATTAACGTGAAAGTCTAGGGTTTTCAAAAGTGTTAAATCTCCTCAGCTATCGTGGTTTTGTCATGTTAGAATTGTATTTATTTCATTTTGATATGTATTTGTTAGTTTTGACTTTTGTTATATATGTCGTAGGATTTTAAATTAATGAATCAATATTACTTTCAAAAAATATGTGACTTGTTATTTATGAAAAAAATGCAACAAATGATGTCTTTACAACATTTTGGCGAACCTTTTGTAAATAGTAAGAGCAAATTATATATTCCATCTTTAGTAAATTTCTTTGCACAATACATTAACATCTTTGAGGAAAAAAAAAAACACCTCGACTCCCCACCTTCTATAAACCTTCATGCTTCGCCCTTCCTCCTGACGAATAAGTTTGATCTGTCGGCTACAATCCTATTCCATCAACGACCTGCTCTCATTCATGTACAAAAGAAAAGAAAAAACGATTTGCTTTTATGGGAATTTTTTTTAATCTATCCAGTGGGCCAACAACTCACTATAAGTAGAAACAAATAGATAGTAGAATCTACCTTATCAGTTTTAATTCTCTAACTAGTTATTAGGCCCGGGCTATGCCCCGGGTACGGAAAATTTTCAATTATTAAAATTATAATTTAAGATGATAACACTAAATATTATTTGGTCTAGTGGTTAAGACTTTAGCGTATGTTCTTGAAGTTCTGGGATCAAACCTTACACTATGCAATTTCTAAAAAAATTTATTGTTGTGAATTACATGGAGTAAAACTCCCGAGTAATATATTAGTATAAATTTTGATGGGTTAACTATCCACCGAGTAAATAAAGCATTGTCCAGCTCTCATTGATGATAGTGGTCCCTATTGGTGAAGTAATTGAAATAAAAGGTACTCCTATCACCCAAAATCTCCGGCCATTTAATCAAATTATGAGGAATTGACTTTTTCTCTATGACTCTGTCTTCCTTTTCCCTCCCTTTATTTGTTCAATTTTCATTTCTCAACCACACTATCAGTCAATTGGCATTGCTGCAGCAATATTCACCTCAGACATCAATATGGAGTTGAGAATTATGTATTTCCATCACTCTTTTTTTTTCAATTATAGAAGAGAAATTGAGATAAGAAGTCAAAATGCCAAAAATCTAGTAAGCTGGCCGAAATTCAATTAATAATCAACATTTTTTTGCCACCGTAATGTCATAACAAGGAAGTTTTTCGCAACTTTTTTTATTACGCAATTTTCGAAAAGAGTGTTTCATGAGATTGTTTCTCACAAATTTTCTAAATAAAATTCACAAGTAGTCTAACACTTGTTCAGTATTATTATCAATTTTCAGTTTTTGTTTATTTTTTCAAAAAAAATTTATATGATATCTTTGCACAATGGATTTATATTAGCTATACCTATACTTATACTAAATTACTAATTATGTTTATTTTGAAACTTAAAAAAAAAAAAATGAAAACTACTTTTTATAGCTCCATATCTTTGTTTTTTTAGCTTTTAAAAAAAAAGTACAAAAAACGAAAACTAAAAAAGAAAACCAATAACAAACTACTAGTAGTCTAGTATCTCTTAGTTTTCAAGTACACCCATTTGTCTCCATCTCCTCTCCCATATTTCCTTACTCTTCTATTGAATCAACTGTAATTGACTCGTACTTACTGATTCATATAATTAAGATGGGTAGTTATAATGAATAAATGAATTATTATGTTAGCCGTAGCTTGTCACCATCATGGTTAAATCAATTTTAGATGATCTTTAGTTGGATAATCACGAACAATTGGTAATGTTTATGCCGATTTTGTATCAAGTACACAAAAGAAAAGGGGGACCAACAATGAGATCTTTATACTATTGCAATCAACATTAACGAATGAATGAAATACGTAAAGGAAATAACAAAGTAAAAAGACGAAAGAATTGTTGACGCGGAAAACCCAATTGACGGGAAAAACCGCGGGTGGTGCTCTTGATCAACAATCCAATAATATGCCGACGGCGTCAATATAATGATAAGTTACAATGGAAAGCTTTTCTTAACAATGGGAGCTATAGTAGTGGAGAGTCTAGAGAATATGATTGTGTGCTAAAGAAAAATGAGAGAGAGAAGCTAGGTTTACATCTAGTTACATATTTATATCTAAGAATATTCCCAGCTGCAACTTAAGTTGTTCCTTCATGTATGGGCCACGTCAGCCGAATCTCAACGTATCTCCTTGTATTTGTCAACTGCCAAAATGCCAAAATAAACTGCTGCTTGACTTGGTCATGCGCGCATCATTTCTCAGCCCAACTGCCATGCAAATACAATTTCAAAGTGAACCCAAAATACCGCCAAAAGCACAAAGATTTGGGGCCCAACAATTACCCCTGATTGACGCGTGTCCTAAAATCACCCTTTTGGAGAACCGTCAATCATCCACCTTGGGACAACCACCCCCTTCACCAACCTAACACGCATCCTTATTTAAAGCCAACCCATCATTAATTTGTCTTTTCATCTTTTCATCTTCCACCCATTTGTTTCTCTCTCTCCCATTATTACCAAAAATTCATTGTCTTCAAGAACGGCCCTTTCTTCAGGTGCTCCATCAACTCCAGGCGAACCAAGAACCAGGTATTTCTTTCCTTAAATCTTTCACATTGTGTTCATGGCCCCTAAGGAAAACCTTCCTAGAATTAGAAAATCAAAAAGGGCCCCTAAAGCAATGGAAAACCCAGAAGAGGTTGTTATAATCGAGACGAGGGTTATAAGGGGGAAAATGTCGCTAGTGAATTTACTGAAGAAGACATAGACGCTTTCCTTGAAAAATCTGGATTACCCATTTCTACCAAAATTAGGGTTCCCAAAGTAGACGAACGCCCCGACGACTGTCCCGAGGATTGGATAGTCCTCTATGATGACTATGAATACCCCTTCAAAATTGGGTGCAAATTCCCTCTCAACCCATTAATGACACAACTTCTAACCATCATGCAAGTTATCCCCGCCCAAGTTATGTCGTTTGGCAAGTTGTCCATGTAATTGACAAGTTGACACATGGTATGAGTATGACTTTCACAATAGAAGACCTTCTGCACTTGTATGAGGTCAAGACAGTGGAGAACACTAGGTATAACTTCTTCTTGAAACCTGGGCGACACTCTTTAGTGGAAAACTCAGGGGCAAATGACAGGGGCTGGAAGAAGAGATACTTTTTTGTAAATAAGAAATCATTTGGAAAAAACTTCGACTTCTTGCGCGACGGTTGGAATTCTGAAGGTAATTACCATCCTCATTGCCGCGCTTTTTATCGGCTATATTGTTGACGTCGTCTAATTTTCTTTGTATTTGCAGAGGGTGCTCCAACTGCCTGTCGAAGACTCTCTCTACTCAAAAACAAAAGTCAATAGGTTGTTAAAGAATTACTCCATCCAAGAACGGACGTTTAGGAACAACTTCAAGCTTCCAGCGTCTGACGGTGACATTCTGCCCCAGTCCACCGACGAACATACTAACACCACCATCGAGCCTACCAACAACATATCTCCCTCCATGGCATCAGGTACCTTCTCTATTTTCTGAATTTTATGACTTTCCCTTTCCTCTTCTTCTATTCTGGCTTATCTTTGTCGAACTGACGCCGTCTGTATTTTCCAAGAAAACACCATGTCTACCAGGTCAAAGACACCAACTGTAGCCCTATCTGAAGCAGAAATGTTGGAACGGGCCAAGAAGAGGCAATCTGCTAGCAGCCTGGCCATGACGTCATCGCCTATGAACGCTCCCAAAGTCGCCAGGAAAGCCAGTTGAACTGACGCCCCTAAAGTCCCCAGGACGCCACTACAAGAGGGAGAGACTTTCACCATTAGTCTCCCCAGGAATTTCTGCGAGATTACTGCGCCGACTATTTTCCCGTCGGCAGAGAAGTTGGCTTTTCCTGCTCCTCAACGTCGCCTAGCTAGCCTTCCCTTGGCGACGGTTGCGAATGAAGGACTGGCTCTGCAAATTCTATAAGACATCTGGCATATATTATAGTAATTGTATTTATAAAATTTTACTTACTGACGACGACCGTCCATGTAGGCCGTCCAAAACTCATTGGCTTTGCGTTCCCCCGCCCTCACTTTGGAGAAGGAGTGCAAGACTTTACGCGAGAAATTAGAGAGATCTACTACGGCCCTAACGGCGGAGAAGAATGTGTCAGGTCTTTCCGCGAATTTGGCCAAGGAGAAAAAGCAGAATGCCGACTACGCGGCTGACATGGCGTCGCTAAAGGAAGAGACGGGCGCCGTGGTGGCAAGCCTTTGTGAGGAGCTAGTGGACGCTGCTAGCCGTTATACCTGGAAGACCAAGGCTAGGTTGATGAAGCAGTTCATGGAGGGACAAACGTCAACATGGACTCCTGAAGCGGACGTCAGGCAGTTTCTAGAGGTGTTTGGGACTCCTGAAACGGACGTCAGGCAGTTTCTAGAGAGAGTCTTCGACAGGCAGTGGAGCACCCTTGCAAATACAAAGAAAATTAGACAACGTCAACAATATACCCGATAAAAAACGCGGCAAGAAGGATGGTAAGTACCTTAAGAATTCCAACCGTCGCGCAAGAAGTCGAAGTTTTTTCCCAAGGATTTCTTATTTACAAAAAAGTATCTCTTCTTCCAGCGCCCCTGTCATTTGCCCCGAGTTTTCCACTAAAGAGTGTCGCCCAGGTTTCAAGAAGAAGGTATACCTAGTGTTCTCCACTGTCTTGACCTCATACAAGTGCAGAAGGTCTTCCATTGTGAATGTCATACTCATACCATGTGTCAACTTGTCAATTACATGGACAACTCGCCATACTAACGGCATAACTTGGGTGGGGCTAACTTGCATGATGGTCAGAAGTTGTGTCATTAATGGGTTGAGAGGGAATTTGCACCCAATTTTGAAGGGGTATTCATAGAGGACTATCCAACCCTCGAGACAGTCGTCGGGGAATTCGTCTACTTTGGGAACCCTAATTTTGGTAGAAATGGGTAATCAAGATTTTTCAAGGAAAACGTCTATGTCTTCTTCAGTAAATTCACTAGCGACATTTTTCCCCCCTATAACCCCCGTCTAAATTATAACAACCTCTTCTGGGTTTTCTATTGCTTTAGGGGCTCTTTTTGATTTTCTAATTCTAGGAAGGTTTTCCTTAAGGCCATGAAAACAATGTGAAAGATTTAAGGAAAGAAATACCTGGTTCGTGGTTCGCCTGGAGTTGATGGAGGAGCACCTGAAGAAACGACCGTTCTTGAAGACAACGAATTTTTGGTAATAATGGGAGAGAGAGAAACAAAGGGGTGGAAGATGAAAAGACAAATTAATGATGGGGTTGGCTTTAAATAAGGATGCGTGTTAGGTTGGTGAAGGGGGCGGTTGTCCCAAGGTGGATGATTGACGGTTCTCCAAAAGGGTGATTTTAGGATACGTGTCAATCAGGGGCAATTGTTTGGCCCCAAATCTTTGTGCTTTTGGCGGTATTTTGGGTTCGCTTTGAAATTGTATTTGCATGGCAGTTGGGCTGAGAAATGATGCGCGCATGACCAAGTCAAGCAACAGTTTATTTTGGCAGTTGAGAAATACAAGGAGATAAGTTGAGATTCGGCTGACGTGGCCCATACATGGAGGAACAACTTAAGTTGCAGCTGGGAATATTCTTAGATATAAATATGTAACTAGATGTAAACCTAGCTTCTCTTTCTGATTTTTCTTTAGCACACAATCATATTCTCTATACTCTCCACTGCTATAGCTCCCATTATGACGAAGAAAAGCGTTCCATTGTAACTTATCATTGTATTGACGTCGTCGGCATATTAGTGGATTGGTGATCAAGAGCATCACCCGCGGTTTTTCCTGTCAATTTGGTTTTCCGCGTCAACAATTCTTTTGTCTTTTTACTTTGTTATTTCCTTTACGTATTTCATTCATTCGTTAATGTTGATTGCAATAGTATAAAGATCTCGTTGTTGGTCCCCCTTTCCTTTTGTGTACTTGGTACAATACATGAAATCTTTTCATTTACCTAGAAATTTAGCACAGAGAAACAACTATTGTATTAAACCAAATACCAATACTGGGTTGTTTTATCCCTTCAGCAAAAATTAAAGACAAGAGAGAGCTAAAAATCAGAGGCACACATCAACAAAATAGCAGTACTTACCAAATAATTATAAGATACCAGTTTTCCGATTCCGAATTTGGGGAGAGCATGGGAAAACCTAACAGCGTTAGGGTTCCGTCATTAGTAAGGGTATTTTAGACCCAAACACAAATATCAGGAATATTTGAGGAATTTGCCAAATGTGAAGGGTAATTTGACAATTACGCAAAACCTCAAGAAGAACCGATGAATTTTACCTAAATATTACTACTTCCGCTTTTTTTATTTGCTATATTTTCCTTAAATGGTTGTTTTGTTTACTTGCTATATTATTGCAACTTTTTGACTCACCAAAAAGTAACACTATTATATTTGTTTATCTCTTTTTCCACCAAAAAGTAATATTATTATATTTGTTTATCTTTTTCCACCCAAAAGTACTACTTTTTCACCTTTTCCCACCTTATTTATACACTAAAAAAAATTTAAAAGAGACATCTCCTAAAAACTACTGAAAACAACAATTTAGCAAACAAAAAAGCAGAGAGAGTATATGAGCAATATAACCTGATGGCTCAACTTGAAAATGAAAGTTGTGTATCATGGTCAAGTAGTTTTCAACTCAATAAATATAAACATTTTTGTATCTCAATTCCATTGAATTTTTTGATTTTATCCTCAATTCCTCCAAATTTTTTTTAAAGAACTTATCATGTCATAACGTCCAATTTTCAATTTTGCATTATTCAAAAAATACAAAAAGCTAATGAAACCAATTGTGAAATTTATGAATAATAATAATTTTGGTAACTATGAGTGATGCGATGCATCACCCTAATTGAAATACTAGTTATTATAACCAAAACACACCGTGACCCAACTAATAGGGCATGGTTGTTATCTTTTTTGTTTTCAGTTTTTAGTTTTTTTATAAAAAAAAAAACTAAAAACAAAATACAGAAAAATAAAAAAAGTGATTTTCACATTTTAGTTGTCAGTTTTCAAAATCATCATGTTTTCAATAAGTTCCACTATTTTTTGGTTCATTTTAGGACATATATTATATGACCTCCAAAAACAATAAATTAAAAAGCTGAAAAACACAGTGATATCGAACTAACCTTAACCATTTTGCAAGATTTATGGTCAAGGGGTTTTTGTCTGTGTTGCGATGAGTACATATGACTATTGTTGCTAATCTAAAATCTAAGTGAACGGGCATACAACCAACATATTAAAAAAAAAGGCTTTTTTTTTCCTTCATGGTTCTACACTAGTCAATGTTTATTTACCAGTCTGCCACATTCAAGCACACGAACTTCTGCAAGAAAATCAACGAACCCCTAAATGTTTGAGAATAATGATTTTGATACGACCACAGCTCAAAGCCCACTTCAACCCTTCAAACAAACAAAGAGTGTTAAACAAGCTTGACCACCTCTTCAAACATCGTAACAATGAGGCTATCCTTGCAAACCAAGGCTATATATACCCATTTGAGAATTTTAACTCACAGCCCAGGCACCATTGACCTCCGGAGTATGTTCGACAAATTATATAACCTTTTTCTCAACCAATCTACACAAACAACATACTCCAGGAAAATCCAGAGGTGAAACTATAACTTTACCCGGAAAGAAAATTCTGAATCCTCAACAAAAGCATGACTTAAGTTAGCAAGCAGTGAAGAATTTGGAATCATGCTAATACCAAGATCTCAAGTAACCAGAGATTAATGAGAATACTCAAGTTAGCATCAGCAGTGAGACTAATGTAACTATATTTCCATATTCGAGACAGTGACAGTGACAGACAACACTTGAACATATTATTAACATATTTACCACTTTCATATATAGGCAACACTTCTCACACGAATAGATACTCTAATCTCGAAATTTCAAACCACAACTATAACATTTTAAGCCAGCTTCCAAATGAAGATCCTACGCAACACAATGTCAATATGTCATAAATGACACCACGACTTTCTCCAAAGCATGCCTCGAAAATCAGGAGGCAAAGAAGATGACAAAGAAGCAATTACAAATAGAAGAAATATTGATTTAACGGTTAAGGAACCATTCTACCTGTTAGGGTTGTGAGTGCGTAGCGGAAGCAAAATAAAGATGTAGAGATTGAGATAAATAAATAGAGTTGAAAATATGTGGCAAGAAAAGTAGTAAAAGATGGACACACAATTTAACGTGGGAAAAATCTTCAAATAGAGGCAAAAAACCCACGAACGACGAGTACCCAAAATCCCCTATATGAAAATAGGAGAGTACAAGAACCCTATATATTATTAGGGTGAGTATTACAATAAAACTCTCACTATAATAATAAACTCACTAAAGAGTATTACAAGGAGGGATAGTGGATTAATAAAATAGGTGGATTAAAACTAGGAGGTTTTATAATTTAGGAAGACTTGTGATAGGGCTTCTTTAATTTGATGTGTTGTTGGTGCATGCACAACACTCCTATTTATACTTGTAAATGGTGGTTAATAAGTCGGCAAATTTGCCTTGCATGATGATTCATCTCATGAATCTAGATTTCTCTAGTTGAAGAAATCTCAAGAAACTCTAGCTCCACATTTGCCGACATTACTCTTATAACTTGATAAAGACTAGAATTATCTAGCAAAGTTGACAAATGATTTTTCCATGAGCATTGACTTTGACATTTTAACAAGTCTTCCCAACAATCTATAATTGGGTAATTTGGTAAAATGGGCCAATCTAGAATTTGGGCCATCTTATACCCAACAATCTCCACCTTGGACCAAATTCTATACGTACTCGTCGTATGAACCACGAATTTATGTAGATATATCACACTGGCCCAATCGCAGATTGGGCTTGAGAAAATGTGATATGCTGGAACCCGTTCTATGACGATATTGATGTCGGACCGGGGTTGTGTAGGAAGAATCCATAATTGAACACCCTTGTAATACATAGAGATTTCTATGTCTAACAGCCTTCAAAAGTTCATGAGCACCTTTGGAGACTTTAAGTACTCCACCTTGAGCCGAAATCTTGCACCCTTTAGAATCTAGAGTGCCCAAAGAAATGATGTTCTGCTTCAGATCAGGAACATGTTGAACATTGGACAGAGTCCTGATCTTACCATCATGTGTCTTGATCCGGACAGAGCCAATACCACGAACTTTGCAACGGGAACCATTGCCCATAGAGACAGATCTATTCTTCACCGATTTGTAATCGATAAAGTGATCCTTTTGAGAACAATTATGGTAGGTGCAACCGGAATCAAGCACCCAATTAAAAGTTCTACTTCTTTCAGGAGAAGTAGCCAAAAGAACATCATCAGATTCTATTTCACCAAAATCGGCTTGTGCAGTTTCTGATGCTTTTTTTTCATTTCTTCTTTCGAGCTTTTTCTTTAATTTTAAGCAATCAGAAACATCGTGCCCATGCATTTTACAATATTTGCATAAATTTTTAGATTTATGCCCATTAGATATGACCCTACTTTTGGTACTTATTTTTCCGTGTGATCTCCCTTCTACATTCAATCCTTCGGCATTATCATTGGAATGCACTTCAAGGTCAAAATTTTCTTTTGAGAGTAAATGTGATTTAACATCCTCAAAAGATAAAGTATCATTATTACCATATAACATGATTTCCTTGAAGTGCTTGTACGAAGGAGGTAGGGAGACAATTAATAACACGGCTTTATCCTCATCTTCAATCTTGACATCCAAATTTTCAAGATCAATAATAATAGAATTAAATTCATTAAGAAGATTGAATGGAAGTACCTTCGGCCATCCGAATAGTGTAAGCTTCTTTGAGACGGAGCTTGTTAGCGAGACTTTTAGTCATGTAGAGGGACTCGAGCTTTAACCATAGCCCTGCAGTGGTCTCCTCGTGAATAACCTCGCGTAGTACCTCCTTAGTTAGACATAGTTGGATCGTAGATAATGCTTTATCATCCAACTCTTGCCACTGCTCGTCGGTCATAGTAGATGGCTTTTTCTGTTTGCCATCAAGTGCCCTTTTTAATCCGCTCTGAGTGAGAACGGCCTTCATCTGGACTTTCCAGATGCTAAAACTGATCTTGCCATCGAATTTCTCAATCTCGAACTTCGTTACCGAAGACATCTTAATTATAACACACTCTAACACTTTGGCTCAATACCACTTGTTAGGTTGTGTGTGCGTAGCGGAAGCAAAATAAAGATGTAGAGATTGAGATAAATAAATAGAGTTGAAAATTGTGCAAGAAAAGTAGTAAAAGATGGACACACAATTAACGTGGAAAAATCCAAATAGAGGCAAAAAACCCACGAACGACGAGTACCAAATCCACTATATGAAAATAGGAGAGACAAGAACCTATATATATTAGGGTGAGTATTACAATAAAACTCTCACTATAATAATAAACTCACTAAAGAGTATTACAAGGAGGGATAGTGGATTAATAAAATAGGTGGATTAAAACTAGAAGGTTTTATAATTTAGGAAGACTTGTGATATGGCTTCTTTAATTTGATGTGTTGTTGGTGCATGCACAACACTCCTATTTATACTTGTAAATGGTGGTTAATAAGTCGGCAAATTTGCCTTGCATGATGATTCATCTCATGAATCTAGATTTCTCTAGTTGAAGAAATCTCAAGAAATCTCTAGCTCCACATTTGCCGACATTACTCTTATATCTTGATAAAGTACTAGAATTATCTAGCAAAGTTGACAAATGATTTTTCCATGAGCATTGACTTTGACATTTTAACAAGTCTTCCCAACAATCTATAATTGGGTAATTTGGTAATATGGGCCAATCTAGAATTTGGGCCATCTTATACCCAACACTACCTTCCTCCAGAGAGGCGGGAAGCTTCACAGTTAGGATTTCACTTGCAAGTTTACTTTCA
This sequence comes from Beta vulgaris subsp. vulgaris, assembly GCF_026745355.1. NCBI lineage: Eukaryota > Viridiplantae > Streptophyta > Magnoliopsida > Caryophyllales > Amaranthaceae > Beta > Beta vulgaris. The sequence goes on from NC_079202.1 coordinate 45,391,917, forward strand.
AAAAGATTACAAACTCTACACGCATTCCAATAGAATCCAATCTAACAGAATAAACCTGCAATCTTAGACTTCCCTCATTGAATTATATCCTTGAACAATGAAGCTCCCCGTTTTAAACATAAAATCTTATAATCTTTTCCAACCTTCCAGAGGCCAAGACCTTCATGAATCCCATCGATCACCATGAAACAGATGAAGGGCAAGATTTTAGATATTTATTCATAGGAAATACCTCATTTATTCATATGAGCAACCTCACTTAATCATACGAGTAACCCCAATTGCTCACAAAAGTAACTTCATTTCCTCATACGAGTAACCTCATTAGTTCACAAAAGTAACTTCATTTTTTCATACGAGTAACCTCATTAGTTCACAATATTAACTTCATTTGATCGTACGATGATCCTATTTGATCGAGTAACCCCAATTCTTCTCAAAAGTAACCCATTTTTTTCATATGACTAACCTCATACGTTCATAAAAGTAAATTGATTAGTATTCTCTTCTGTAATAAAAGTAACCACGTTTATTTATAAGAGTAATACCCTTTTATTGCTAATAGTAACCATATATTCATACAAGTAACTCTATTTGTTCATAACAGTATTTCCATTTGTTCACAAGAGTTTATGCACAAGTGTCAACTTCAAAAAGTCATATCTCATAGCACAATTAGTATTTTGGGAAGCTTCTAGTCGGAGATGAAAATTTGGCTCGATAGCTTTTCAACGCTTGGTCAAAAGCTCGATTCCGATGAGAAACGAGTGAGATATGACCATTTGAAAATGAGCTGACAAACTGACAAGGTGTCGCGCGCGCGGCCATACCTATAATTTCGTGTGTGGCCGGTTGTATGCAAGACGCACTGAACTTCTTAAAATCGCCCAATTCCCATTAGACATTTCCAACTTTACCTTTTCCTTTTTTTCCTTTTCTTTTCTAGAACCACCACAACCACCATCTCCTGCCACCACCACCACCTTGATTGCCACCACCTGCATCCCCACAGCTACCTCCTCCACCACCCGGATTGCCACCACCTACATCCCCACAACCACCTCCTCCACCACCCACCATCATCCCCCCATGATCAGCCCCTACCCTCCATCCATCACTACAGCAGCCCCCCACCCCCTACAAGCCCCACGAGCAGCACCCCACCCTTGCAACCTCCACAAACAACACCCCACCCTCCCTCCACCCCCACAAGTGACATCCCTGCCCTCTATTGTAATTTCACGGGTTTCATATTCTTCTCTCAACACTCAACACGCCATTGTTTAATTCTCAACAAATGCCTTCATATACACCCACATCCTCACAACAGAGCACCATGAACAACAACGTGAGTTATAAGTTATAACCTTCAAAGTATTCAAAAATGGCAAAACCCGAGACGTTCCTTTTTTTTATAATTGGGCTATGGGAAGGAACCCGAGGTGGGTGGTGGAGGACGTGGCTGTTGGCGGTGGGAGGTAGAGGTGACGAGTGGTGGCGGGTGGTGCAAGAGTGGTGGAAAAAAGATTAAAAAAAATCTATAAAAAGTGGACCAGGCAATTTTAAGAAATTTTGGAGCGACGTTTAACAATCTCAAAAAATGAGCCCTCTAGAAGTAAACCCTTAGAAAGACATACGATAAAGGATAGTAATGCATTTATATGCATCATCAGTAGCACATCACAAAAAATTCAATGCAGATAATGATGCACTCTCATGGCAAAGAGGTTAGAAACATTCATCCAGGTTCCCCTGCTCCTCCCATGTCCCAAAAATGGAACCACCTGTTCTTGCTAATCTAGTCTGGCTAATGCAAGAAATCTGAGTAAAGCACACTTACAAATCATATATTCTTTGCAGCTCAAATACATAGTCAAAATAACCAGCCTGTTCAAAATTAAAGGGAGAGACTGGAGATCACTTTTACAATGAACATGCTATCCAAAAAAGAATTGAAGTGTCAGGTGATATCAGTTATAATCCAAGTTAATCTATGACGTATAGAAGATTAATATTCCCAACATGCTGTGTCAGAAAAAAAAAAAAAGGTTGAACTAAATCTCTACAGAGATAGGCGGAATACAGGCAAAAAAACTCAGTTTTTGCTGTTTCAGGACGAGGTTCATAATCGTTTGAGAAGCTCCTCGACCATTTGACCTCTGGGGAATGATTCCTCTGTCTTGGCCTTTACATCCCTCACTTTCACAATCCCTGCATCAAGTTCTTGCTTACCAACCATGACAGCAAACGGGATCCCAGATGATTCTGCACGCTCAAAGATCTTAAAAACCTTTTTGACCATTATGTATTCTGCTTTTATCTTCGCATCCCACAGTTCATTAACCAATTCGGCAGTCAAACTCAAGTCATCTCCCATAACACCCACCAAAACCTGGGTCTCATTAGCTCGTATTACCTGGCATTTGCATTTAATCAGGATGCATCAATAGTAAGTATACTGTTGGAATACTTTATCATCTATCTATATTGAAGGTTAATTTCACACCAGCACAATTAACTATATAGACAAAGCAACCAGATGTCCAGAAAAGAAAGAATTATATTCAAGTACCCCTTCTCTCCACCTCTCGTCTCTATCTGAGGAAGGCTCCCCTAGCAAATCAGAAGGGTGTGAAGGTTCTTTCTAAATAATTCACAAGCTAACAATATGAGATTATGAATACATGATTGACTGTGCACTCATGCAGTACACAAGGCTGTCGGATATTTTGTTTTTCTTGTGAGGGGGAGGGGTCAATTATCGTATACTTCCTCTGTTTCAGATTAGTTGAACCATATTCCTTTTCCGGAAATATCTTAACAATTGCACCAGTTCTCTTTTGGGTAGGTTTATTGAGTCATAAAGACCATATTACCCTCCTAATTTTAGTACCTGATGTGCCTTACCTTGCGCTCCCCTTTGTACTTCCTCTCTCTCTTCAACCTCACCTTTCCCCTCTTCCATGACTGACACCACCACATATTATAACCACCCCCCCCCCCTCCCCACATCACCCTAACAGCACCGCACACTACCACTCGCCCCCTTTTCCTTTTCCCTCTTTCTCCCCCTCAACTTTCCTACACCATCTTCTTTAACGAACTACCACCGTCAGTACTATACTAAATTAATCCATACTGCTGACACCATATTCAGATCAAAACATCGCATTGCCTTCTCCTCACCATTCACTAGCTTCTGCGGTGAAATTTGACTATGGAGTTTTTATGGTCGAATTCAACCATCTAAAGCCCTAATTCATGTTTAAAATGAGAAGGTTGATAGTTCTCAGAGCTGATGAGTGTTGTGGGGGGATCGTGTGACTGATGGTGCCGCACTGCCGCTACCTCTACCTTCGTCTTTGTTTTGTATCAGATAGCCGGCTTGGTTGTGGTGGTGTTAGAGTTCTTTGGTGGTTGATGGTTTGAATTTACAACATTATCAATGGTTGAGTGGAGGGACAATGGTGATCGGTGGATGGCGAGACGTTGGTTAAAATTGAAATGTGGCTGTTGTGGGATGTTGTGGCTGCAAAGTTTTGATGTTGGGTGGCTTCTGATGAGGGTGGCGGGACAAGCCAAACAATGGTCACTGTATGATGCAGTGTGTGGTCAGGGTTAATAGAGGGTGGGTGGTGGGGGTTCCTTGATGGAAGGAAAGGAGGGTAGAATTGTCTTTTTAACATCCTCTTTCTTCTTTCTTAATGTCGTGCCATTTAGAAAGAGCAAAGACGCAAGCAGATATATCAGTCACCATAGAAATTATGAACCTATATTTAAACCTTCAGTTTATGAATACCACAAAGACAAATATACAACACGGCATCTTTAAATAAAATTTCTTTAACCATCACCTGATTTTGATCTTTCTGATTTTGCTCCATTATTGCAAATACACGTTCTATTCCCAAACTGGCACCAACAGCAGGAACCTGCTTAGAACCAAACATCCCTATGAGATTGTCATAGCGTCCACCAGCAGCGATTGATCCAACCTGGCAATGAATATGTGTGAGTCTGATCCTAAATCGGGCATGTAGAATATCTCCCGAAATAAAAAATAAACCTTCATAGCATAAATTTAGTTATGAGATTAAACATCTTGGTGGGCTACGGATACGAAGGCTATGAAGTAATGTACAGGAAGTTACTGCAGAACTTTGCAAGAAAAGGAGAACGCGCAGTATGATAAAGCACAGCGAAAGAAAAGCAGCGTTAGTAGTCACCATTATGAATTTCAAGCAAAGACCAAATGCCCCAAATGTCCTAGTAAAAAAAAAAATAAGGGTTCAAAAAATCAAGGGAAATTTTACCTGTGTGGTTCCTTTAAAGACAACTTCGAATATCACCCCAGTATAGTAATCAAGACCTCTGGCAAGACTTAAATCAAAAACTATTTTATCTACACATTTCGCTTTCTGCAAAGCTTTAAATAAAATCTCCAATTCATCCAGTGCAAGGGCTGATCCTTCATGTTTCAGAAACTCACTGCCTTCCTGTTTAAGCTTCAATAATAGCTCCAAAGGAGATCCCCTTTCCTTCACAAAATTACCAATCCTATCAGCTGTCTCTGCAGCTAAACCCTTTTCCTCCACCTACATAAGTTAAGACAGATTATATCATCAATCAAAATATATCTTCTCAAGGCAAAGGTTCAGCCAAGTATCAACTGGATAAGTCATACTTCTTCCGTTTCATAATACTCACTACACTTTCCATTGTGGGAAGTTTCACATTACTTACTACACTTCCTTTTTGGGCAATAAACTCTCTCTATCTCTCTCCTCTCACATGAGTCCCTTTTCTTTCTACTCTCTACCTCTCTCTTCTCCAAAAATTGCCTAGGAGTCCGTAAATTGAGAAGTGTAGCAAGTAATATGAAACGGAGGAAGTATATAACAACATTCTCTTTTATTAGCACAATGACAATGACTACCACGGACCATTCATAATCTTGGGAAGTGCAGTACAGATTTAACAACTATAAATTACAGTCCTCACAAGAAAGGAGGACGGCGATATATTGGGAAGAAAAAATAATTTATCAGTACTCAATTCTCACCATTTCCCTTTTAACTTGCTCAAATGATTGCTTGTCCAGCTTGTCAATACTGGAACATATTGTTCTAAACTTCTCTGAAGAGACTCCACATATATCTAACATACCATCCAGCAATTTGCGATGATTCAACTTTACCTACACATGTATTCAGGATGGGACACAATTAATAATCAAAATTTTGTATAACCAGTATTTCACGACATGCGCCTAAAGTTTTTAACACCACATAACTTGAGAAAAATACATGAACAAGTACATTAAAAATAGCTCGGCCAAAATTCAAATACATAAATGGCTTGAACATGAGAGTAACACATGATAAGGACTCAAAAATACGTACCTCATATTCTCCAATATTCAATTCATCAAGCAGCTCGGTTAAAATTTTAACCACCTCAAAATCAGGCCCCATCTTCTCAAACTGGCCAGCAATGTCAAAATCACATTGATAAAATTCACGATATCTTCCCTTTGATGGGTTGTCCCTTCGGTAGACTTTAGCAATTTGGTACCTTTTGAATGATGTAAGACTATTCATTGCCACATACCGAGCAAATGGAACGGTCAAGTCATACCGCAGAGAGCATAGCTCTCCTCCCTGCAGCAAAATTGGCACAACAATACGTCAATAACAATCAATTCGAAAAAAAGAAAAGAAAAAAGGGCTCACTAGATAACAGAAGTTATTTGCAAGAAAAGACAAAAAGAATATTATATCTGCAAAGTCTCATCACCCAAAGTTGCTCGGGATTTTCTGTTATATAATCATAGTTGATAATAAGATCACTCTTGCAATTGCTATTACAAACCTGTATGAGGTGAACATCTGAAATGTTCAATGTTAACCTCATACGGCTTCAGTCTATAGCTGCTTCATAGGCTAGAACAAGTATAAGAAAAAGAAAAAAGTGTGTATTTCTTTTAAAACGGTGAGTATCAGAAAACCAGATAAATGTTATAAAACTTAGGTTAACTAACTTGTCGCAGCCATTAATATAACCGAAAAAGAGTTAAAGGCGAGGCTTGAACATAGTGCTTGCCAGAACACACTTATCAGAAATTTTCCTGAACTTCTGGTTTACATTATAACTTTTCGGCATTTGGGGAATATAGATACATGAAAGAATGAAGGTGGTGGTTATGCAACAAATGAAGACATAATCATCATGCTTCACGTCAAAGCTCAAGTCAATAACAGGGAGCAAGAACGATATATTATATCACAAACCATAGGACAATATTTCTTATACCAAGTATGGGCCTGGGTTGATTGAAAAAACACAATCTGATATAGAAAGGCAAGTTTCACATCAACATGAGGTTTAAGTCCCACATTTAACTGAAGCATCTCGACCAGAACAGGTTGGGAAGTTATGTTTATCATTAGGTAATAAGTACGTTAAACTACTCCAGAAAAGAGATTTGATAATTGAGAACTGAATGGCTATCAAAAGAAGGCAACTGCTTATCTTTCCAGCCAATAAAAACAATCCCAAGATAGAGGAGCGGGAGAAAAAAAAAGGTGCAATACCTGATCAGCCAAATCATAGATCAACTTTGAATCCTCTCCATATTTCCCCGTCAGTGTCTCTCTTAATTCAAAAACAGGTGTATCAAGTGCCATTGCACCATGCCTCTTGAAAACTTCTGTTATTATTGAAAAAGTTTTTTCCCTCACTGCCATCTGTTCTTTAGCAAAATCGCGCGTACCCTGGTATAGAGGGAAGAGTCAGAAACAACTATAATATTCAAGGGCTTCAAATACTGACCACAATAAATAGGTAGCCAAGAAACAAGTTAAATAAAGGGGAGTGATACAAGAAAATTTTTTTAAAAAAATCTGGAACAGATCAGGAATAAACATATGCAAATATGAAATTCAGCAGGTGGTTTTCTATGGAGTATAACAATCAAGTCAGATTCAGACCACAAACAAATTACAGGGTCCATGCAGAATAAAATGCTAAAAGTGCAATAGGAATCTACTTCACAAGAACAAATACCCTACATTAGTCAAACTTGGGTGCTTGTGTCCGACACAGCCACACGGGTATGTGTGCAAGTGCTATACTTGACAGGTTTATGTAAACTTTCAATGATGTTGGCCCAAAATGAAGTATCGAAGTATCTATATTCTATACCCATGCTGGAGCGAAGACGACCCAATACAGGTGCTTGATGTCAAATGAAGAGTTTAAGTAACATAGCATATGTCACCAACCAAGGACTAAGCAAAAGACTCCTCTTGTACCTTTTTATGACAAACAGAAAATACTTCAGCTGAAGTCCATATTTAAAACCAACACGGAAATCGTTTATATCAGCCCTTTAAAGTATCAAAAAGGAGATTAATTCAGGAACTAAGCTCCAGAAATTAATCCACTCAGTTGCCAATTGTTTCTGAGGACAGTGCCCATGTCTTATTCAGACTTTGAATGAGCCTAATTCTCTGAAAGATGTGTCGTATCCATAATCCACAGAAGTCAAACAATGAAAGGTTCCTTAGCTTTACATAAAGATATGATCACTCAGTTAGCACTTACGGGGGGAAGGGAGGAGAGGGGTGAAAAGAGTGTGCTTCTATTTTTCTTCCATATCTTTCTAAATTGTGAAGGGATGTGACTCATAAAGATATGTTCAGTAATTGTCTTAATGCTGCTCACTAGTCGCATAGTTCAATTAATCACAACTTTGGATAGCATCAGAATACTACTTATTAATGCACACAAGTGCAAAGATGAAGGACTTTTTCTTGAAAAATTGGGCAGCTTTATCTATTTTTTACGCACTGAAACCAAAAACAATAATTCCAAGAAAATAAGATATAACAAGTAAAGGTCATAAGAAGTCTTATCAGAAACAGACAAAGCTATGAGACTGGTAAAACAATCACCTTTGGGAGCTTGGGGAGTCTTCTGCTTTCATTGCTTTCGACAATTTCTTTTATCTTCTCTAAGAAATCGCCAAAGGCAGGAACCTTGGGATCCAAAATTGAGAAAACGTGGTCAGCCAATTTCTGCAAAGAATTAATTTCATCAGCTTTAATAAGAGAAAGAACGGCCATCGTTCCCTTCCCTAAAACCTTTTTCTTCTTCTCACTCTTCTTATCTGATTTTACATTCCCCTCATTAGCAGCAACAGCCGGATTCTTTTCAAACAATTCACTTCCTTCCAGCGAAAGAATGGCAGTTATCATCTCCCAAGTAACACCGGTCTTTACCAAACCAAACAATTCATTAACGTTGTGCACAAACTGAACATAATTCTTCTCAAAAGCTGCTTCTGAGGCATGCTTAAAAGCATCTTGTAGAGCTTGTTGAGTAGAACATTTCTCATCAATGAGAAGTTTCAAACTTGACTGTAATCCATCACTACCAACTGAATTAACATTCAAATCTACCCGAATCAAACTACTTTCTCCCAAATTCCAAAGTGCGGCTGCCAAAGACGCCAAAGACGGATACCATGCCTTCCCTGATCCACCTATACCACACTTCGTTGCTGAATTCAGCTCGACCCTAGCTCTCGAATGCACCACCCTCATTGCTTCCCTAAAACTCCCATATGTTTCCGGAATACTCGAAACAGCATCAACCTCAACCTTACCAGTTAATTTGGACCCATTAAGCAAAACCTTAAGATCACTGGCAACACCAGCTTCATCCTTCAAACACTTCCCATCCCCTGAATCAACCAAATTAAAAGCCGACACCTTCGCCTTTGATGCCTCACACGACAAAGCCGCCACAGTCTCGGCAACAGGGGATAGACTGGCAGCTCCATGGTCTAACAAAGCACAAATACTATCCAATGCAGATACAGATAAAAAAGCATCTAATGTACATTTTTCCTCTTCAGTAACATCAATTGGATCAAAACTACAATTATTCGTATCAGTTTCTAAATCCGAATTCAGAGTTTGGCAAATAAAATTAGGGATGTCAGCACGAATTTTGGAGCTAGAGAGCAAGAGTTTAGACAATAGAAGAGTGGAAGAAGCTCTGAATTCTTCTAGGGTTAGAAATTGGGGAAATGAGATTTGATACTTGATTGTTGTCGGACATGGATTCTTGTTCGATGAAGATGATAATTTCTCAAGAATAGAAGAATCTATACGTACCTGAGCGAGCTTGTTGGCCACAAAGAAAATAGAGGCAGAGGAGAGAGACGAACCTTTTCCTCCGACTGTAATGGCCGCCATTTGAGATTTCTCAGCCATTGATGGAGTTTCAAGGAGGACAGATAGTGGGGGTTTTAGCCTTTTAGGGTTCTTTGGCCGAGTAATTTAGTAGCGTCACTACGAGGCTACGACTTACTGTTAGTCGTTACTAACAGTGTAGCTGTGTAGGGGCCTAATGTGTGAGGTGCACAATGAAATGTGCTATCACAATATAAAATAGAAAATATACAAATACGAAAACGAACAATTTATTGGTGAAGTGGAATATTACGAAATTCACTTACGAAAACGAACATTTTATGGTTGAAATGGAATATTACAAAAATTCATTTACGAAAAAAAACATTTTGATTGTTGAAGTGGAATATTACCAGAAACCAAATACGAAAATGAACATTTTATTATTGAAGTGGAATATTACTAGAATTCAATTACTTAAATAGAACATATGCTTATCAAATATAGAACATATTTTCAGGAAACATAGAACATTTTTTTGGGTGGAAAATAAGTTTTAAAAGAATATTTTTTATGATAGAACATTTGCTTATCGAAATAAAACAGATTTAAGAAATATATAGAACATAATTTTCTGATGAAAAATATGCTTAAAAAGAACATTTGTTGAAATAGAACATTTGCTTATTGAAAATAGAGCGATTTTTACGGAAAATAGAACATATTTTTTGCTGAAAATATGCTTAAAATGAACATTTGTTGAAATATAAAATTTACTCATCGAAAATGGAACAAATTTACTAAGGTGCATGATGTGCATTGTGCTCCTGGGAGCACAATAGAATTTTTAGTAGGGGCTGGGGGTTATTTTTTACGCTCTAGTTATCAATTGGTAGATGGTGGACTTGTGTCTACCATTAGGATAACATAGGGCAAAATGCAGCCCAAAAAACATAAAACGCATGCAACTAATATATATCAACTGTTCTTCAATGAACATGTGAAATTAATGTACATCAACTGTTCTCCAATGAACATCGATCACGTTGATTCTCCTTTGTTGGTCTTTTATCTTTATGTTCCTTAGTTTGTTTATTGCAGATATTTCTTGGTTGATTGTGTTTTTCTTGTCTATTCATTAGGTTGAGTGGTTGTTCATCGGTCATTTCCTCTCATGTTCATCTTTTTTCTTGTTGTTCATTGCTGATTCAGATGTTCATTGAGTCTCGTGTGTTGTTCTTTTGTTCTACTTTCATCTTCATGTTGCTTAGTTTGTTTATTGAGGATGTTGTTTTGTTCATTGTACTATAATGCGAAACGGCGTCGTATGGAATGGTGCGCACCATTTAGATTGTAGACTCATGTCTACCATATAATTTGCATCTAGTTATAGAGTTGGCAAAAGTTGACTCGATAAGATAGTAAGATACAAATGAACATGAAATTCGCAGGTTAGTGTTGATCATTTTCTACTCATTTATTTAAGTCGGTAACACGAGTTTTAATGTTTATATGAGTGGGTTTACTGTTGAGTTCGTTAACATAAACATGACAGGACTTTTGTTTAGTTCAAATTTATCAAAAATATTAAGCTCATATCGCAATTTAATGGTATAAGTTAACAATATAGCAATCCTCTTAAAATTTTCAATATATCTATTCGGTTAAGGATTAGCCGTTCCTAAATTGACTGAACCCAACATCATGGCCACAACTAGGCATAGCCTGGCTCTCCAGTCAAGTTCCTCCCTTCTCGTGGAAACATGGGTCTACTGCTACGTACTCAAATGGGCAACACGAGCAAGGTACGTGCATATCTCTATTTTTACGGACTCGGAGCAACTGGTTATGTATCTCTCCACTGACTCTCCTCTGAACATCGGTATGCAATGGATCAATCATGATTTGAAGACCTTGGCCAGCCAAACTGATTCATGTAGGGTTGATAAGTCATTTATATATATAGTTTTTAGGTGCATTTAGGTTGCATTTTAGAGCATTTAGTTTCATATTTAGGTTCATTATTGCATTATATTCTTAAGTTATGATTTTCTACTCCTATTCAGTATGTTTTCTTGTTTTTGATGAATTTCAGGCATTGATAACGTATTTGGAGTATGATTAGCTAAGCTTGAGGATTAGGAGCACTTGGAGGGAAGCTACAATGCATAAGGATCGTCATAGATATTTTATAGTACGAATTCGAGCGAAAACAAAGCGGAAAATCATTAGAAGAAATGTGAAAAAAGAGTCATGTCTACTCTTCTGATCATAACTTCTTATGTGCTCCTTAAAATCGAGTAATTCCAGCAGATTTAGAAACTAGATAGACTTGAAGAGCTTTCCAACGATAGGTGGCACGCCCCGAGGAGACTTTTAGTCAAGGAGTTATGCCTTTCGGAAGATTGCACTGTTTCTGCTGGAATCTGCCACGCGTACGCGCGGATCACTAATCCGCCTATTAATGATTTATTTAAGATTTTCCTTATCTTGTAAATTACTTTCCTAGTCATATTAGGTTAAAGAATATTATTTAGATTAGTTTTCATTCTTTTTTCTCTTTCCTCTCCCCTTCACGTTATTTTATTATTCTTTAGGTTTTTAGTTTTAGTCTCTTTCTCCTCTTTTTCTCGCTAGTTTTTGGTTGTAAACCCTGGTTTTTATTCTTCTTCATTAATTCATGATTTCTTTTAGTTTCTTTCATTGATTTCTTTGATTATGTTTTCATTTATAGTTTTAGATTTCATCTTTTATTTCATGATAGAGTAGTTTTTATTTCTAGTGTTTGGGAATCCATGTTTATATGCTATGATTTGATTGATATTTATTCATGGTTTGATTAATTATTGATTTCTCTAATTGATTAGTGTTTTTATTGTTAATCTTGCAATCTGATCAATTGTCTGATTAAATTTTGCTAATATAGAGTCATAGATCGAGAGATAGTACTCTTTAGAGGCTTACCTACAATTAGCAAATCTGATTATGTTGAGCGACCATACTAGCATATGTTGATTTGAGAGCGTTAATGCCTGACCAAGGATTAATCTGTGCTCTAGATATCTGATTAGTTGAACTGTGATAATATTTTGATAGTTCATAAGTATAAACATGGTGAACCATTACCCTAGATCTTTTTAGTTTGATTTTCGTAGTTTAATTAGTTTAGAACTTTAGTATTCATATTCTTGATCTTGTTTAGTTTCCTATACCTTAGAACTAGATTAAAACGACCATCTCTCTGTGGATTCGACCCTACTTACCCTACTACATTGTTAGAAGGTTTTGCAGGAATTATTTTTGACGGGTGTACGACAACCTATCAAGGATTACCAAGGTTTCCAGAACTACGGTCCAAGAAGCTCACAACCTGGCTAAACACCGTCGTCTAAACAAGATCCCTTATTCTGATAATTAATTTCAGCATTATTTTTTGATGTAAAAAAAAAAGCCATACATAAATTAAGACAATGGTATTGCTAAAAAGTTCTTCCAATTTAATTTAAATTGGTTAAATGAGTCAATACATTTAACCGTTTATTAAATGGTACGGATTAGTGTAATTGATTTTGACACGTTTAATAATACATCGGAGTTTGTGTCAAGGGGTTTCGACACATTTTATATATTGACACGTAAACAAAATTTCCATGTAAAATAGTGATATTATGTCATCAATTTGCAAGGAATTCATAGAGAAATTGTTGCTTTTATTTTACAAGTTTCAAATATATTAGAGATGAATCTTGTTTTAAAGTACTTTTCAACTTGTTAATTAGTCTCTCTTCTTTGTCTTTTTTTTTGTTTTGTTTTGTTAAGTCTTCTACTATAAAACAAACTACTAATCAAGCGATGTATATCACTGATAAATTATAATTTATAGTTTTCTCGAAAAATAAGTTATTGTGTCTACAATAATTTTATTATCTCAATAAAAAAACAATCATAAATAATAACAATTATAAATTCTAACGAAAAATAATTCAACAAAGTACATATAAAGAGATTGACAACAGAATCTGCTTCGCTAACAAATAAATAAATAAATAAAAATTGCTTCGCTAACAAATAAATAAATAAAAATTTCTTCGTCCTAACATAATAATAGAAAATTTATTTTCTAGCTACTTCAAATCTTGTTTTCCTTTTTTCTTCCCATCTTATACTTTTTCTTGAAATTTGCCACTTTTTGCTGAAAATGAAAATTTTTTAAAAGAATTAAGGGTTAATTGGCTAAAACAACACAGCCTTTGACTCAAGTGCAAGGAACACCACAACCTTAAACGGATACAAAGCGTAGCATCAACTTAAACATGTTGTGCAGGAAATAACATAAATGGCACCGGAGCACGGAGATTCCACCAGAGTTAGGGAATCTCCATTATTTTAATATTTTCTTTTAATTCCCTCCTCTTTTTTTGTTACGGTCACGTGCCTGTCCCATTTCTTCTCTATCTCCTCTTTACTCTTCTTCATTGTTGTGCTACTTCCTTATTTTGCCATTTTCTTTCCTGTTCGACGCACCACACATCTTCGCATCATCAACAAATTACATCAGCGTCAATATCGAAATCAAGGAGCTGGATTTACTTCTATCATCATTAATAATTGACGTGTAAAAATTGTGGCAAATTTACTTAGCTTCCTCGGGGCGTGCCACCTATCTTTGCAAAGCTCTTCAAGTCTAGTTTCCAAATGTAACACCATGGATTTCCGTCCTAATTTTTTTCGCTTTAATCTTCCCTTAATCGATCTCTTTTCACTAAAAGTTAGTATTTTATTCAAAAAAAAAAATAATTATATCGTATAAGTTATAGTTTGTCAACCTGTTTTAAAAACAAAAATTATATTTATTTAGTATATGTTATTATTATATTTATTTGAATTATTATTTATTTTTTTATGGTAGTTAAATATTCGCATTGAGGTTACGCTTTATATTTTATCGACTTGTCGCGCGGTTGGACCGTTTAGGTAGCGAGAGAGGTCCGAACTATTACACAATTAATGCTAGTAGAATTTTATGAAGTAATATGAGGAATTTTTTCAGAATTCTAAAGGGTTTATAACCCCCTTGTAACCTCCCTCATAATCATTCTTAATACCTACATCAAATACCATCAATTATGCTTGGTTTCTTTCCCTTTTTAATTCTCATATTTGGGGACACTAAACTAACGTGAATAATACTCATCCTTGCAAACTTTTCGGCCTCCTTGAGTAAGAAAAATATTATTTATTTTACTTCATATTCTCCCACCATTGTTGCTCACCAAGAAGCACCATTTTATTCACCCTTTTGTCACATACAATACATAGTATATATTCACTCTTATATTGGGATTACTAAGCTCTTGTTGGGGTTGCTAGGAGGTCATCACTTGGAGGACGAACCGGCGCACGACGATGGGAACTAGACGACTTAGCTTCACTCCTCTAGTTGGCCCAAGTAACTAACAACGATCCTAGTACGATTAGATTCCGTTTAGGATTTATCTAGTTTTAATACGAAGTTGGGTTAGTGTTGATCTTAGGATTTGGGTGGGATGTTATATGTTGTCATGTTTTTTTATTTTTATGAATTATATTATTATGTGATTATTATTATTTTTGTAGTTTGATAAATACAATGATGTATGTATAACCATACGATTTTAAGTTATAGATTGTGTTCATGTAGAGTTCATGTTTCCTTTGCGTGTATGGTTTGTATGTTCAACTTTGTTATCCCTGTAATTTGAGAGTTTGTAGCAATTATTGGTATTACAAATATTGGCATGAAGTGTAACTCGTAAGGCAAAAATATGATCTTCGTGGCTAGTTTTGGTAGTGAGAATTATTATTTAAATGAGGTGTTGGTAGGAGAAACTAAAAGTCAAGGTGTAGGGAACTCAACTACTTCTGGACTGTCATTCTACTTCCTCTGGATCACTGGTTTTGAGATGATGTTGTATCCTTGCTCCTCTAACTAAGTGTGTATTACATGACAGTGTCGTAGAGTTGTTAGAAGCATGCTTTGTTTTTTTTCATTTTTTTTGTCTTCTAGTGTGTTACACTTAGTGATGAAGAGGAATGGATGTGAATCAAGTTCTGATATGTGTTCTACTTTATATATATATATTGAAACTAAAAACATAGTTCACGTTATGAATTTCTTTGTGGGTGTCTTGCTGCCACAATTACCTTTAAATTGTTAGTTCTAATTAAGATTCTGATTTTCTCATCGGGATTTTACATTATCATCTTTAGCTAAGATGTGGTTTAGTTTTATGTCATTGCATCTAGCAATTTTAATAAGTTAGTATTATGATCATGTTTTCAAGAGATGTCGTCTATAAGTATATAGCACAAGTGATTTCATTATTTTGTGGTTTGTTTGTATCAAGTTAGAAGTATAATAGTTTTGTAGTTTTTATAAATCGATATCTAAGTTATCGACGTTACAATACTCGAGGGAGAATAATACTGTCTTTAGTACTGTTTCGCCAAGAGTTATGTACCGGGAGTATTACAACTAACGTTGTAATTAACTTTGTACCCAAACTCAGACAACGAGAGTGTAGAAGTTGGAATATTTTTGGTTATATTGTGTTTTGGTGTATAAGTATGTTTTAATGAAGGACTATTATTATTATTTTTCTTTGTTGGGAGAAATGATTTATTAGTATAACTATTACTATTACTTTGGGAAAAATAAATATTGTTAAATTGAGACTCTTGGATTGCGATCCTAGTTTCTGCTGATTTTAGGTGTAAGGTCTGAAGGACACCTTATTATTTATATTTGATGAAGAAATTATAGTATTTATTTGTAGAAATACTTTACTGAGATTAAGATATCCGGTGGGATAGATGTAGTCCCCGGTGAAGAACATGTCAACTACCTATGTTGCAATTTAGGGGTATTACCTGGATTAATTGTTGTAGCCCAAGAGGTTGAGAAGTACTGAGCTGGGTAATATCCTGCATGAGGAGTTTGTCCGTTCTTAGATACAGACAGTTGGGAATGTAAGCCCATAGGCTGTCTGGAGATTTCGATCTGACAAACCTTAGAAAGTGGGTTGCAATCCGCTGGCGTTCTACTCTTTCTCAAAAGCTATTTATATTATTTTGTTCTATTATTTTTGGAGGCTTATGTTATTGATCTTGTATGCTTATATTAAGTTCACTAATGATGTTTTACTTGATTTAAGCATGTTAAACTGTCAGTTGTTATTTTGGTTTAGTTTGATGTTTTATGTTGATTCAGACTTATTTATTAATGCTTGGTAACTCCTACGTGGATCCTAATTGAGCTGGGAGAGTTGTTAGTTACTCCCACTAATTGTGGATGTTTGTTGATATATTTTGCAGGTTAATATGTTGCAGTATGGTTTCCTCCTTGTCATGGGTTTGAGAGATACCGGCGAGCTTAATTAGGAGGGTTACTTACTTCGTTTCTTTGCTTTATTTGTGGGATTTTGAGATTATCTCGTTATAGATACTTTTGGATTAATGTTCTTTGGGATTTATCTTGATGTTGTTTTAGATTTTATTTGAACTTTAGAGTGACACTGTCCGTCTTGACAATATCTCTGTTATTGTCTACTACTTAATAGATCTTTCTATTTTGTTTATTCATTGCTTGTGAATGGACAGATTGTTACACCAAATCTGCTGGAATTACTCGATTTCAATAAGCACATCAAAAGCTATGATTAGAAAAGTAGACGTGACTCTTTTTCCACAATCCTTCTAAGGATTTTCCGCTTTGTTCTAGCTCAAACTCGTATCTCTATTACATAAGAGAAGGGGGAGACCTATGGTGTCCTTTTTTGAACTGACTTATTTGCCCCCTTTCCCCTTTCCAATTAAATTACAAATCTCTATTACATCAAACAAAGCCACGGGTATTAGAGAGCAAATCAAACTTTACAAAAATTAAGCAAATCACTTAAATCACTCACAAATCACTTATATCAGGAAACAAATGAGAAAATCATGTTAGAAGAAATCACACAAATCACTGAACTTTACACAAAAACTAAAAATTAACATACAAACCACTGTTATAAAAAACTCACAAAATTAACTCACAAATCACTTATAGTACGGTCTCAATACATAAAAAACATTCACAATCAACACTTACAATTGTTCTCAAAAACTCTTCAATACCTATACACGATATACATAACAATCTGCAAAAAAACGATATACACAGGAATATCACACATTTGACCATCGACGATTTTCAATCTTCCAAAAAGGTACACAATTCTTTCAATCTTGCAATTTATTTCAAATTAGTTGAAAAAACAATAGCAATTGTTATGTAGTCGACTAACAGAAATAAGGGTGATAATAAAAATTTTCGCCAACGAATTTTTCAAAAATTTAATTTCGGATAAAAAGTTACATTAACATTGAAATTAAGCACCAAGGTAAAAGTAACGATTTTTGTTATTTAAAAAAAAAACATGTTAAATCACTGAAATTAACGATTTTTGTTATTAAAAAAAAACAACGATTTTGTTATTTCAAAAAAAAAACAACGATTTTTGTTATTTCATATTAATATAAAATTTTCATGATAAAAGTATAATTTTCATGATAAAAGTGTAATTTTTGAGTACATGATAAAAGTATAAAATTCTAGATTTTTGTTATTTCAAAAAAAAAACAAACAGTGAAATTAAGCACCATTTTCAGAAAAAAGGGCTTTTGTACAATTTAACTTTAATTCATTTTCATGTTAAATCAGAAAACAAGATAAAAGTAACGATTTTTTTTTTTTCAAAAAAAATCCAATTTCAAAATCTGACAGAAAATTTCAAATTTAAGTTTGTGAAATCATAATTTAGATGTTAGGCAAGGGAAAAAAATGAAAAAGATTTATACGTTTTGGATTAAATTTTGGAAACATTGATTTATAATTTTCGGATTAAAACAAAAATTACATTAATTTGCGAATTACCTTTCTTTGAGATAAAATCTACTGCTGCGCATGCTTAATACTTGAAATAGTTGATTTTGATGAACTGGGTAGTGAGTTCCTTCAAAAGTATAATCCGATCGTCTTCTGCATATAGGGTCGGATTCTTCAAAATAGTCAAAATAGTTGATTTTGCCAAAAAATTCTAATACATAGTTTGATGAACTGGGTAGTGGATTCCTTCAAAAATAGTGGAATTACACAGTGAGAGAAGAGAAAGAATGAACTGGGTAGGGGGGTTCCTTCAAAAAAGATGAAATCAGATGATTAGATCTTGATGAAGATGATAACAAAGAAAGGTTGATGATGATGATTAGATTTTTAGGGGATTAAAAACCAAGGTTGATGATGATGATAACGATGCTTGAAGATGGTGAGCAAGAACAACAGAAATAAGATGGAAGTGAGGGAGGAAGAGAGAGAAGGCCGCCTGAAGGGGGTGAAGGTTTAGAAACGTGGGGTTAGTGGGTTACAAAAGGATAGCAGAAGTCAGAAGACACTAGAATTTTATTTGTAGAAGTATAATAAATTGAAGAAGTAGTGCTTAAGTGATTTGCACATATATAGTACTTATATAACAATGATTTGCACATATATGTTAGGGGTCATATATATCATTGTTTTTTTTTTTATCTTATATAAGCAGAATACAAGCAATTAGCGTGCATTTGCCACATAAGAAGAATACAATTTTTTATCTTACATAAGCAGACAATGTTTTTTTTATCTTATATAACAGTGATTTGCACAATATGGCTAAAGATAGGGTAAGTGAGACATTTTAGCGTGCATTTGCCACATACTTCCTCCGTTTAGATTAATGCCAACAATAATTATTGGATTGCAACTGAAAGTAACATGCCGACTCGACACTTCTGTGTTGGTGAAAGTAGCACTTCCAATGTCAATAACACGCCAGGAGAGACAACTTCTGGAATAAGGATTTGGAAGGTCGGGCGACGTGGATATCACAATTGTGCAAGGGATTACCAAGAGAGTAATGGGGTTCCCATATTCAGTCTACCTCCAGTGACAACATGTCCACACTCTCAACCACGACTTATTAGTTGTGAATCATCAGAATTATGTTGCTTGAGCGGGAAGATCAGATTACCTGAATTCCCTTTGTCATCTGCTCTACTAGGCCTCTATTCTGATCAAGGAGAGGATGGGGAACATTTCAGACTGAACATTCGAAAGTATAATCATGTTTTCGCATTTACATCAATGGGAGTCGTTATAGATGATGAATTAGCCGACGCACGTCAAGGTGTGTACACATATCGTGCTCACGGTTCAATTTATCATCGTATTGGTGGATTATTACCTTTGAACTCAAATGATCGTCCTCGATTCCTTCAAATGTACATATATGATACCGAGCATGAAAATGAGCATCGAATGGCAGAAAATGCAACGTTAAGAGTGGATATCATTGATAGGATAAAAAATATTTTGAACGAGCACAATCCTTTTGTCAATACTCTCCGACATCTTGCTCAACGAGATGACATACAATAATGCAACTTTGTCATAAAAGAGCAACCTCCTAACCAACATAATTATTCAATGCCTTCAGCCTCTCAAGTTGCAGCAGTTGTTGTCGGAGGTGATGATATTGCCAACCTGAAAGAAAGGGATGTCATGGTAGAGTCCGTCAATGGACGACTCATGTATATCAAAGAGACTGCAACCTATTACGATCCACTACAATATCCTCTATTATTTCCTTACGGCTCTTACGGTTGGGATTTGAACACCAGATCTTTAACTGGCAAGAAGATAACATGCCGAGAATTTTATTCGTATATGTTTCAGGTACATACAATATCACAACCATTCTCCATCCTCAATGTTAATCATTATGATTATTCTAACTGCTCCACCAATTTATACTTGAAATAGATGAGAGAATGTATAATATCTATAGTCTTAAGAGCTGGCCGTTAACTCAACAATTTGCTGTGGACAACTGTGTAAAGATGCAAGCATCCAATTTGAGATGGGTTGCACTCAACCAAGACACAATTCGTGCAGATTTGTACAAGGGACTAGAGGATTCATACAATGTCGGAGAACACAATACAGGCATGATATCGGTAATTACCTACTTTAATATAGACACGTACATTATTTGAACCTTATTTTATGCACTTTCTTACCTACATGTAGAAAATGTTGGACGAAGAACTATACTTCCATCATCATTTGTTGGGAGTCCGCGAGATATGCATCAACGATACCAAGATGCAATGGCTTTGGTGCACAAATTTGGCAAGCCAGACATATTCCTTACTATGACGTGCAATCCGTCGTGGTCAGAAATAGTAGCAGAATTACTACCTGGCCAACAACCTCATGATCGTCCAGACTTGCTAACAAGGGTATTCCATGCCAGACTCGAGGAGTTAAAAAAGTGTGTGTTAGAAAGGAATGTTCTCGGGAAGGTAGTTGCTTGTGTATATGTGATTGAATTCCAAAAACGAGGGCTTCCACATGTTCATATGTTACTAATTCTTGACCAAAGTGACAAGCTTGCCACTCCTGATGATTATGATAAAATAGTGAGAGCAAAATTCCTGACCAACAACAAGAACCAGAGCTCCATAAAAGGATTCTTAAACACATGATTCACAACCCATGTGGTGTCCAGAATCCACGTTCACCATGCATGAAACAAGGGAGTTGTAAGAAGGGGTTTCCTAAGTCATTCTCTAATTGTACAAAGCAAGGAAATGACTCATATCCCATCTACCGTCGGCGTCAAGATGCTCCACCTATACCGTTACGTGAGAATTCACGAGTAACTGTAGATAATCGGTGGGTAGTTCCATATAACCCGTGGTTGTTGAATAAGTATGATTGTCACATTAATGTAGAGATATGCAGCAGCATTAAGTGTGTCAAATATTTATACAAATACATCCATAAGGGTTCTGATAGAGTTTCCATGGAAGTTCATAAAGGGGATGAGATTGCACAGTTCGTTGATGCAAGATGGATTTGTGCACCTGAAGCTATGTGGAAATTTTACAAATTTCCAATGACTCGGATGAACCCGTCAGTAGACCGTCTGCAAGTTCACTTGCCAAACATGCACCAAGTTAGATTCGAAGGAAACCAGCCTATCGAAAGCATTTTGGCTGACCCAAGGAACTCCAAAACAATGTTGACTGAGTTTTTCAAGATGAATTCAGTAGATCCTGAAGCCGAAATTACTATATAGAGAATTTCCAGAACAATATAGATGGATTAATTCCACGCGAGAGTGGCGCCGAAGGAAAACCATGCAGAAGTAATTGGTCGATTGTATGTAGCTTCGCCTCTGGATGTTGAAAGGTTTTACCTAAGAATGTTACTAAACCATGTCAAAGGGCCCCAACATATGATCATTTAAGGACTGTCAATGGGATACCCCACCCTACCTTTAGAGCTGCAGCTGAGTCCTTAGGTCTTATTGAGAATGATGAAAGCATACGTCAATGTCTTAGAGAAGCATGTCAGGTAAGAATGCGTCGGCACTGAGACGATTATTTGCAACTATCTTAATATATTGTCAACCATCTGGGTTACGTGCACTGTGGGATGAGTTCTTCCCACACTTGGTTGAGGATTATCCGTCTTCGACAACGACAAACAACAATGAAATTCTAACTTACAAGCTTCTTAAAGACTTGGATCGCTTATTACGACCGCTCAGGAAAACAATATCAGACTACAATGAATTGCCAAATTTACCAGAATCTGTTGAAAATATTGACGAGTTATCTGAAGTGATGGAGGAGTATTTCTCAGTGCCAGTTCCTACTGAGGATACCGAGTGCATAGGTAAGTTGAATGCTATCAACGACATGCATATGACACAGTGATGAATGCTATCACTTTAAAAATGGTGGTGCTTTCTTTGTTGATGGTCCCGGTGGTACTGGAAAAACATATCTGTATCGAGCTATATTAGCTACTATAAAAGGTAGAGGTGAGATAGCTATCCCAACACAACTTCTGGAATTGCTCCACATTGTTGCACCAAGGGAGAACTTCACACTCAACTTTTCAACTACCATTAAAACCAGATAGCTCATCGTCATGCACCTTTACAAAGGGTTCAAAAACCGGCATTCTTTTAAAACATTCTTCAGTTATTATATGGGATGAGGCACCAATGACACATAGGTATCAGTTTGAAGCAGTTGATCGTTCACTTAAGGATTTAATGGGAAATGACTTGCCATTTGGGGGAAAAATAATTGTGTTTGGTGGGATTTTAGGGAGGTTCTACCTGTTGTAGAAATGGAACAAGAGCTCAAATGATTGATGCATCCTTGATAAGGTCTCCACTATGGAACCATATTTCGGTTCTGCAATTGAGAGAAAACATGAGATCTAGACATGACAATGGATTCGCTAATTTCTTACTCTCTATTGGAAATGGCGATGAACCTACCATTTCAGATGATATGATAAAATTGCCGAGTAACATGGTTATCCCTACTGTTGCTGATACCTCGATTGATGGGTTGATTGATCAAATTTTCCCCAATCTAAATGAACACATCGGTGATGGAAATTTTATGGTTGAAAGAGCAATCATCACTCCATTGAACGAAAATGCTGATAGAATCAATGACAAGGTTATCGAACGATTTCTCGGAGAAGGACGAACATACTACTCATTTGATTCAGTGCCTGATGATACAAGAAACCTGTATCAACAAGAGTTCCTAAATTCAATTGTCGCGTCAGGACTGCCTCCACATGTGCTCAAACTGAAACCTGGCGTTCCTCTAATGCTTCTCAGGAATATCGATCCTAAAAATGGCTTTGTAATG
Organism: Beta vulgaris subsp. vulgaris; assembly: GCF_026745355.1. Taxonomy (NCBI): domain Eukaryota; kingdom Viridiplantae; phylum Streptophyta; class Magnoliopsida; order Caryophyllales; family Amaranthaceae; genus Beta; species Beta vulgaris. The sequence goes on from NC_079202.1 coordinate 45,414,920, forward strand.
GAACACGACTACTTTGCCATTCGCTAAAGGATCATTTCATCGATGCTGAGATTTTAACTGGACATGCAAGGGGAAACAGGGTCTTTTTGCCAAGAATTCCGTTGAAAACTGCTGAAGATATTAGGTTACCTTTTTGAGATGGCCAGAAAGCAATTCCCTGTAAAGTTGAGTTTTGGTTTAACTATAAACAAGTCTCAAGGGCAAACCATCCCACATGTTGGGATATATCTTCCTGATCATGTATTTAGCCATGGGCAGTTGTATGTTGCACTTTCGCGTGGAATTTCTGAGAACACGACAAAGATTACTGTCGATAATGGAAAGATTAGAGGAAAGGAAGGAGTGTTCACAAAAAATATTGTGTACAAGGAAGTTTTGTTACTTCTACATAGTGTATCTTACATTTAATATTTCTTATTACCATATTTCTATGAAATTTAATAAATGTTATGAATTATACTTTTGATAGTATGTAGTTTACACATGGTTTTAATGCACGCGATGTTTTAGATTTAACAGTATCAATTGAAAGTGATATTTTTATATATATTTGTATGTAATTGTGGTAATTGTTAGGATGGAATATCATTGTACACCCTTTGCTCATTTATTTCCTTGCGGAGTACGAAAATATGATGTGCGAGCACGATTGGTTCATAATTTTGACATCTTCACCTTCACACATCGTGGAGCTTGCAAACAAATTTGGAAAATGCTTTTTGTGGATAGTGAGGTAAATATTATAAATAACTCTTATTATATTGGGACATTTGCTTTCCATTATTACACCCATAATAAATATTATCATTATTGCTTTATAGGGTGATGGCATACAGTGTACTGTATTGTCCTCTTATTGAGAGATTTCTTGGGAGATTTCAAGCAGGCTACATCTATGTGCTCCAATCTGTACAGATAGTGCCTGCTGACTACACAAATGACATTGTTGACGATTCCCGACAGATGTTATTGACTGATGCATCTTATGTCATTCTTGAAGATGAAGATGACCTTGCAATGCCCACTTTTTTTTGCAAGAGAGTGTCGTTATCTCATATATGGCGTCATGTCGATTGCAGTGACAAATTATTCGGTAAAGTCTATTTATTTCCAACCATATACATGTTGTCACTACGAAAACACATATTTAATGCATGGTGAACGTTTCTCAGATGTCATTGGAATACTCCTTGATGTATCACCGATTCAACCGGTTGGAAACAACTCTTTAAAAGAGATGTTGCAATAATGGATAACACGTACGTGCACATTCTTTATTTAATATCACAATTTATTATTACAGTGCATTGCTTTTTTTAACTTTATTCTCTGCAGGTGGATCATTATCAAATTAACTGTTTAGAATGATTATGTTCATGTCTTCGGAGATGGACCATTTGATTATGGGAAACAACATTCAATTGTTGTTGCATGTGGGCTTCATCTGAAAAATTACCACGGTATGAATAATATCCCTTTTCATACAACAAAGATATTGCTTTTAATTTTGTATATGTATATGGCTGACCAAGATTAATTTTTGGAATCATTTATGTTAACAGGGGTATATCTTACGACCGGCTATTACACCAGAATATACTTAAATACAGATAACAAATATGCCAGTTTATTATCTGCATGGTATGCAACATTCAGTTTCACACCAATCAACTAATCAAAAAAAATGTATACGCACCATTATTATGTATAGCAAATTGATTCTCACATACTGCCGATTCAGGTATGACACCGAGAAACAGGCACAGAAACGGGTTGCGGCTTTCCGCTCATGTCCATTTGCAATGCATTCATCAATTGCAGTTTATAATGCCATTCCTACTTGGATATCTAAATTACCTACTATAAAGAGTGTAAATAACTATAAACCTTTTCAAATTGTTTATTAGTGGAATTATCAATACAAAACAAAATAACGAATATTTGTTGTTTTCTATGATAGGTTCATTATTGTCGATTAGTCGCTCATGTGAGGCGGATTGAGTCACAACCTGATGAGATTGTTTACGAAGCATGTAATTGTTGTCTAAGAATAATTGTCATCACCCAAACGGCCTATAAATGTGTACGGTGCAATCTAACAAATGCTGCAACTATTCCAAGGTATAAACTTTATAACATTAATCTACATATATTACAAATATTCACAAATCTCTATTAATTGTGTTTTCCCTTTGACAGATTAATGCTTCGACTCATTATTTCTGACAAGAGTGGTAAAATGGGAGTAACATTGATGAATGACCTAACTCAACACATGTTGCGGTGTACTCCGACTGAAATCAAATCACTACTAGGGATGGAAATATCCAGTGGATGACCCGCTCACCCGCGTTTAAAAAGCGGGTGAAAACCCGAGATAAATGGATGAGAAGCGGGTGACGGATCCGGGTCGGGTTCGGGTAGATTTTTTTCAACCATCACCCGACCCATCACCCATTTTTAATAGATAAGAGATATACTTTAACAAAGCCCACAGGCCATGACCCAAATATTATACGCTGGTAATAATTTCTCCCAAAGGCCAAAACCCTAACTTAATCACTATCCCTCTTTTCCCAGCCAAGCAGCCACCATCTCCATTCTCCAGTCTGACGGTATCCCTCTTCAGTTCTTCCTCGCCGGGAAACGCTTAAGTCGCCGGAAAAAGAAGCCAGATAAGTAAACTAAACTCTTCTTAATTTACTTTGTCATTAAATTTAATTTTTTTTGTAAGAATTCAATTTGTCAAATGATGAATTTTGTTTAGTCGATTAAATGAATGTATAATCCTACTGCTACACTTTGATAATGATAATATATGATGTATAGTGAGAATCCATGATCTAAGCGACATAGTTGTCAGCATCCTCTTCAAGGGGATATATGTTGTAGATGTCTCCTTTGTAATTTGACTTTCTTTGGCACTAGTTGATCAATGGTAAGTACAATCTGAAATTTCATTTTAAGAGCATGATGTTAGAAATTTGAATGTTGTTTTGGCTTGGAATGTTATATCAATTTGCAATTTCTTTTATCTATCAAGCTGTAATACTGTACATATGGTGAAATGGTGAATTTGTTGAATTTTTTTTTTATTTTAGGGAATGGAAGGTGATGAATCTGGATATGAATCTTCATTTCCTTGCTCAACTCCTTCTACAGCTTCTCCGTCTCCTTCTCAAGTTCGCAATGGAATATATATGCATCATGTAAACTTCAAAAATTGCAACTGTCATTTGTAATATTATTGGATAATTTATTTATTGTACTGCATATTATAGTTGGATACTTGGTTCTTAAAATTTTCATATTTTTCTTTTTTTTTACATATATTCTTTGATTTCACCCGTTAATCACCCGATCCATCCGTTTCACCCGGTTATAAATGGATGGATGGATTCGGGTGGAGAGGGATGCGGGTGATGGATGGATCGGGTGGAGCGGGTTGATGCGGGTGATGGATGCGGGTGATGCTCCACCCGTCCCGAACCCGATCCATTTCCATCTCTAATCACTACTTCAACAGGTTTGTCAAGTATTCCAAACTTTTTTTTACGTATTGTTTTACAACTAAAAACTAATATCTCTATTAATTGCAGCCTAATGGAAGAGCAGCAATTTTCAACAAAGTTATGAAAGTTTTCAGTTTCAAAGAATACTCATGGTTTTTACATCCACCAAGTAACACCATGGAGATTAATCAGTTCCACACCGTTGATTACATATTTGAAGTTGATTGGGCTGATGAGTGTGCGTGGATTTTCAAGAAAATTAGTTAATGTCAACAAAAAAGTAGTTACAAATGCAATTTCAATACTTATACTTATTTATTAAAGTGTTTTTAAATACTATTTGATTGTATTTCAAAGAATCTTATTCACAAAATGGATGTGAACTTAAATACTAACTTGCATTTGCTTTTTGTTTACTACTTAGTAATAATTAGGCCTGAAAATGTCATCGCACGCATCGCGTGTATAAAAAGCTAGTAATGAAATATGCAAACGATCCTTATGCGTTGTAGCTTCTTTCAAGTGCTCTTAATCCTCAAATTTAGCTAATCATACTCCAAACACGTTCTTAATTCTTGAAATTCATTAAAAACAAGAAAACATACCGAATAGAAGTAGAAAAGCATAACTTAAGAATATAATGCAACAATGAACCTAAATATAAAACTAAATGCTCTAAAATGCAACCTAAATGCACCTAAAAACTATATTTAAATATGACTTATCAATTTCTCCTAGCTTAATATTCACTGTTGATTCATGGTGCACGACGTCAATCTTAGGATGTCATGTTAGACCGCTCCACGTGCTGTTTGTAATTCGGTTGGTTTGATGAGTGCTCGCTCCGAGATCGCGCCATGATCGCTCAAATTTCCTGGAACTCTTATGTTTTGTGGTGAATTAGTACGGAGTGCTTGCTCCTTTGGGCTGGGAATAATGCAAGGCTGTGGTGAAGATGGTGTTTGGTGTGGTGGTGTTGCAGTGTTTGGGGCAGAGGATAACTTTGTTGGAGTGGAGGTGGTGTTTGGTGTGGTGAAGGAAGATGATGGTGTTGACGGCGGTGGTGGCGTTGTATAGTTGTGGGCTAGGGAAGAGGGTGGTGGTGATATAGTATGTGGAGGTTAAGGAATGGAGTATTGTAGGATAGTTTATGCATTATAAGGCTCTGTTCCTGGAGAAGAAGAAGAGAAGAGAGAGAAATAGAAAAGAAATGGGACAGGTACGTGAGTTTAAGGAAAAAAAGGGGTGAGAATTAAAAAAAATATTAAAATAATGGAGATTTCCTAGCTTCGGTGGAATCTCCGTGCTTCGGTGCCATTTATGCTATTTTCTGCACCACGTGTTTAAGTTGGTGCTACGCTTTGCACCCGTTTAAGGTTGTGATGTTCCTTGCACTTGAGCCAAAGATTGTGCTGTTCTAGCCAATTAACCCAAGAATTAATATAAATAACTTCTATGTGATAAATGATATACTTCTAGTTACTAAATTCTAGATCTGCCCCCAACTATACAAAATTGCATTTTGTGACTGTTAGCAACTTCTTTTCCATTGATCATCAGCATTATTTTTCTCCACTACTTATAATCCCATCTATAACTAAATTTGTTTATATATACAGTTCAACAAAACATTAAGTTTTTTGATATTCATGCATCATGAGTCTATACCTAGCTATGTTAATATTCAAGCGCATGGTTCAGCAACTATCACAAAATTTTGAAGCTTGATAACAATGATAGTTATGTCATCTTTTTTTTTTGGTAATTAAGAGTAATATAAAAAACAGAACAATTACACTTAAGTTGGGATTAGCAACCCAACTCAACTAAACTGGAAATGCCCGGTTCTACAAGCTCATTATCCACATTGTATCTCGGCCTGTAAGTTCATAACTCAAGATTTGAAGAATTCTATTTTTTACATTAAATTGTATCTCTTTAACTATATGATCTATTGTATGCACAGTGGAATCACAACAAGCTAGATTCCTGTTCATCCATATCTTGTAAAACTGTGGTCTGCACAGCAACCATACCCACATGTCTTCTGAACTTAGAATCAGCATTCCTTCTCTACAGCCATCTACACACCTGAATGACATTCCTCCTTTGCCAATTCAAACCCAACCACTGCATAATCATCTCCATGCATTTCTAGCTAAAGGTGCAGTCAAAGAAAAGATAATCTTCACTTTGATGTGAACAGATATAAAATAAGTCATTTTGACAAACACCAATCTGCATAAGCCTATGTTTTTTCTTCATCCTATATTGCATCACTAACCATATGATAAACCTATTTTTAGGTATAGCATACATATTCCACACAAAACGACTCCATTGAGCCTGAACATCATTTGCATACAAGGTATTGTACAGGTCTTAATGCTAAAAGTTGTATCTTGCATCCATTGAGTGCTATGTAATTTTGTCCTCACATCATTCTTAGCCTTGCACACCACTTTCCAGGCCCAGCTAGCTGTGTTTGGCGCCTCTTAAGAACTCCATATTGCTCCTTGGATGTAAACACAATTTACCCATATAACTCACAAGTTTTCCTTCTCTTGAGCAATCTACCAAGCTAACTTGCAAACAGAAGCCACGTTCCAACTCCGATCCCAATATCCCTGATGCCCGAACCCCCTGCCTTTTTATCTCTGCAAACATTAGACCATTTTACAGCACTTGGTCTGTCATCATTGTTGTTTCTTGTCCATAGGTAATTCCTACAGATGCGGTTAATATTATTTATCACAGCTTTAGGAAGCAGAAAGATCTGTCGCTAATAAATGCGTATGCTCATCAGGACACTTTGCAAAAGCTGAGATCTGGCTGCAAAGGAAAGGTTGCGAGAACTCCATGTTCTTATTCTATGGGTCATCTTGTCAACAAGCCCTTGGTAATCTCTAGGCTTCAACTTTGTAGTAGAGATAGGAACTCCTAGGTACTTAAAAGGCAAAGTACGACATGTAAATCCACTAACATCAGTGACCTTGTTTATCTCCTAAGAATTCATATCAACATATTTCATATTTGCTCATGTTCACCTCCAACCCAGAAGCATTAGAGAACATTTGGAATCATGTAACAAGGTGTAGATGGATCTGAAGTCTCCATTACAGAAAAGTAATAAGTCGTCAGCAAGCATAAGTGGAGCAGCTTAAGTTCTTTACATATAGCGTGGAACTTAAAACCCTCAAGTTCACCAACATAAGAAAAGATCCTATCCAAATAGTCCATACCTAACGCAAAAGGCAAAGAAGACATGCGGGTCTCCTTGCCTAAGCCCTCTGTGCGCCTTGAAAAACCTAGTAAGTGAGCCATTAATCATGATAGAAAAGATAGGAGTCCTAACACAAGTCATTATCTGATCCACGCACAAAGAACTTAGCGAGGAAAGCCAACCCCTTCAAGCATCTGCGGCATAAACTCTCAATTCACTGTATCATACGCTTTCCTAAGATCTACTTTCATGAAGCAGTTAGCTCTAGAGACTTCCTCTTATAGACCTTGATCAGATCTTGACAAATCATAACATTGCTAAGAATACTCCTACCAGGCATAAAAGCACCTTGTCTAGGAGAAATGATATCAGGCAACACACTATTAAGCTTCTCACTAAGCAATTTAGTGATACACTTATAAAGGATAGTACAACATGCTATAGGTCTGAAATCTGTAACAGTATTAGATCAATCAATCTTAGCACCAGAGTCAATGTTGTAACATTTACAGCCTTCAAAAGTTTACCTATTTTGAAGAAGTCAAGGACAACCTCTATAACTTCCTCCCCCATAATGGGCCAACAATGCTTAAAGAACTTACTATATATTGAACCCATCTGCACCAGGGGCTTTATCATCAAGTATGTTGAATAAAACTCTCTTCACATCCTCACTAGTGAACTCAGAATTGATGGTATGCAAATGATCAGTGGTAAGTTTCCTCCCCTTGTCAATCAGAGTACTCAGAACTATTTGTTTTTGTCTTTGACAAGCAAAAAGATTCTAGTAATAATCCAAGAAAGCTAAATCAACTTTCTCTTTTTCATTCACCCATTCACAATCAGAAGTGTGAATGGATGGAACTTTATTTTTGTATCTCCTAGCCTTGATAGCTTGGTAAAAAACCTTCAAGTTTGCATCACCTTCTTTGAGCCAAGCTATCTTACTTTTATCTCTTAGTAAGAATAGTTGATTCTCCTTTCCCACATGGAAAAGCTCACTAGCAGCCTTTTCTCTATCCACACATTCATTATCATGTGGATTCCTGTGCATATCTTCTTGAGCCCTCTCCAGCTCCACCTTTGCTTTAAAAAGGAAATGCGCCTAGCAGGGTTCACTTTGAAAGATGGCCTAGGAGGCATAATGATCACAAATAAGGTAGACATAACGAACAAATTCACAACACAATCACCTAATGACAAATTTCCAACTAAAGAATGCCCATGAATTCTCTCAATGCAAATAGCACAATATCAAGAATAACAATAGCACGAACAATTCAACTCCACAAGAAATCAATGCACCACTAAAACATCAAAAACTTACATGCACTAGCCAACACAAAAATGTTCAATATTGAGCAATAAGTCAAGGAAGTACATCCAACAAGTAAGCATTCAACCCACAAATCAATGGTAAGCAAGTAGTGCAATGAATTTCAAATAGAAAATTAAGAACACTAAAATATGGAAAAGAAAGTGGAAAGAGTATACCAAACTTGAGATGGGCAGGAGAGAAAAAAACCCATGAAAAGGGTTTGATGTAGGTGTGCGTCAGGTCGCACAGGGGTGCGTGATTCTGCACGGGAGTGCATGATTTTGCACGGGCGTGCAGATGTGCAGAAATTCGCGTAAAAGATCTGTCTTGACTCCACGGTCTAGAGAAAATCCACTCGGTTGTGTGCATTATTGCTCGCGTGTAATGTTTTTCTAGGGCGTGCACGATGGAGAAACAAACTCTCCAAACCCTCTGCCTCGACTACACGGTCGAGCGAAAATCCACTTGATCGTGTGACCTGCAATCAGACGACAATTAACACAATCTTTTTTTGTGATTGAACTAAAAGGATTAGCAATTGAACTATGAAAGGTGGTAAATAAAGGAATAAAAATCGATAAAATAAAATAAAATGAACTAAAATGAAAAGAAAATAGAAAATAGAAGAGAAAAAGATAGGAATCGGATTGCCTCCCAATAAACGCTAATTTTTAAGGTCATTAGCTCTAACCTCAGCTCCTCATTTATTATTCATATGAAGGAATATAGGGTATGATTTCAACTCTCTTAGTAGTGGGATATTGAGCTCGATAGTGCTTCAATCTGTGACCATTTACCTTGAAAGTGTCATCTTGATGGTTCCCTAATTCTACAGAGCCATAAGAAAAAACTTTACAAACTTTGAATGGACCCGACCATCATGAACGGAGTTTACCTGGAAATAGCTTCAGAGGGAAATCAAAAAGAAGAACTAAATCTCCTTCCTTGAACTCTCTTCGCACAATACCTTTGTCGTGCCATCTTTTAGTCTTCTCCTTCTACAACTTAGAACTCTCATACGCATTAAGCCGAAGTTCATCAAGCTCCTTAAGTTGATGTAGTCTCTTCTCACCTGCTGTTTGAGAATCGAAATTTAGGCTCTTAATAGCCCAAAATGCACGATGCTCTAACTCAACAGGAATATGACATGCTTTCCCATAAACAAGGTGGTAAGGGGTGGTACCTATAGGGGTTTTTAATGCTATTATGTAAGCCCATAGTGCGTCATCAAGTTTTGCAGCCCAATCCTTCCTCGTTCTCGCAATTCTCTTCTCTAAAATGGTTTTGATCTCACGGTTAGATTTCTCCACTTGACCACTAGTTTGTGGGTGATATGAAAGACCCGCTCTATTGTGCACACCATATTTCTTTAGCATAACTTCAAACTTTTTCTCCAAAAAGTGCTTGCCTCCATCACTAATCAAAACCCGTGGAATGCTAAATCGAGGAAAAATAATTTTCTTAGAGAATCTACTAACCACACGAGCATCATTAGTAGGAGAAGCAAGAGCCTCCACCCATTTGGAGACATAATCCACAGCAACCAAAATAATGTACTTGTTCCCATAAGAAGAAGGGAACAACCCCATGAAATCCACATCCCACACATCGAATAGCTCAACTTCGAGGATGGTGTTGAGAGGCATGTCATTCCGATGGGAAAGATTTTTTGTCCTTTGACAATGATCACAAGAATGCACATAATGATGAACATCCTTAAACAAAGTAGGCCTATAAAAACCACATTGAAGAATATTCGCTGCATTTTTATTGGTGCTAGCATGGCCTCGACAAGGTAAGTCATGACAATGATAAGCTAAATCTAGGTGAGCCTCACAAGTGAATTGAATGCCTAGCGTGTCCAAAGGAGGTGGGTCAATGGCGGGTGGAGAAGGTGGATTGGAGGGATTACGGGTGTTTAATAGATGGGAAGAGGAAGTGTGCCTAATCGGGTTCGTTCTGAAAGATGGTCTAGGAGGCATGATTATCACAAATAAGGTAGACACAACCAATAAATTCACAACACAATCACCTAATGACAAATTTTTAACGCAAATAGCTTAATATCGAAAATAACAATAGCATCAAACAATTCAACTCCATAAGAAATCAATGCATCACTAAAACTTCAAAACTTGCATGCACTAGCCAACACAAAAATGTTCAATACTGAGCAAGAAGTCAAGAAAATACATCCAACAAGCAAGCATTCAACCCACAAATCAATGGTGAGCAAGAAGTGCAATGAATTTAAAAATAGAAAATCAAGAACACTAAAAGATGGAAAAGAGAGTGAAAAGAGTATTCCAAATTAGAGGTGGGTGTGTAATACCGCAAATGATCTGTTCTTCACTTCCAAAAGGACTAGGGATGCTTCCTTGCTACCCAAATTGCTTCCATTTTGAACCACAACAAAACCCTCAAATTGATTTTAAAGTTTGGGTTTTCAAAATTTTGTTTTGAGTGAGAGAACGGAGAATTAAAGATGGAAAGAGGAGGAGAAGAAGCGTGCAGGTCGCCGGTGGGGCGCGCGTATTCGCCGATGGTGGTGCGGATGGTGAGACAACGAGGGAGGCGTGGTGAGTGTGAAGGAGTGATGAGGAGGAGTGAGAGAGAACGAGAGAGTAGGGAGGAAGAGATCGAGATTTGTGAAAGGGGATGAGAGATAAAACCCCGTAAAAGTGGTTTAATGTAGGTGTGCGTCAGGTCGCACGGGCGTGCGTGATCCTGCATGTGCATGCAGATCTGTAGAAATCCACGTCAAAGTTTCTGTCTTGACTGCACGGTCGAGCGAAAATCTGCTCGATCGTGCACGTTGCTGCTCGAACTTCTAATGTTTTCCCAGGCATGCACGCTGGAGATAATAAATTCTCCAAACCCTCTGCCTCAACTGCTTGGTCGATCGAAAATCCGCTCGGTCAAGTGCACTGCTGCTCGGGGTGCAATGTTTTACCCGGCCATGCACAATGGAGAAACAAACTCTCCAAATCCTTAGCCTCGACTGCACGGTTGAGCGAAAATTCGCTCGATCGTGTGATCTGCAATCAGACGACAATTAACACAATCTTCTTTTTTTTGGGATTAAACTAAAAAGATTAGCATTCGAAACTATGAAAGGTAGTAAATAAAGTAATAAACATCGATAAAAAAAAATTAAATGAACTCAAATGAAAAGAAAATAGAAGAGAAAAGGATAAGGAATTGGGTTGCCTCTCAATAAGCGCTAGTTTTAAGGTTGTTAGCTCCGATCTTCTCATTTATGATTCACATGAAGGAATAGAGAGTATGATTTCAACTTTCTTAGTAGTGGGATCTCCAACTCGGTAGTGCTTCAATATGTGACCTTTTACCTTGAAAGTGTCATCTTGACGGTTCTGTAATTCTAACAAACCATAAGGGAAGACTTTACAAACTTTGAATGGACCTGACAACCGTGAATGGAATTTACCAGGAAATAGCTTCTGGCGGGAATTAAAAAGAAGAACAAATTGAAATCTCCTTCCTTGAACTCTCTTTGCACAATACCTTTGTCATGCCATCTCTTAGTCTTCTCCTTGTACAACTTAGAACTCTCATAAGCATCAAGCCTAATTTCATCAAGCACATTAAGTTGAAGTAGTCTTTTCTCACTTGCCGTTTGACAATCAAAATTTAGGCTCTTAATAGCCTTTCTCAACAGGAAGATGACATGCTTTTCCAAAAGCAAGGCGATAAAGGGTGGTACCTATAAGTGTTTTAAATGCTGTTCTGTAAGCCCATAGTGCGTCATCAAGTTTTGTAGCCCAATCCTTCCTCGTTCTCCCAACTATCTTCTCTTAAATGGTTTTGATATCACAGTTAGAAATCTCCACTTGAAAAACTCCATTATTGAACCTTGATTTCTACAATTGAGAAATAAATTAAAAGACATAACGATAAAGGAAGAAAGAAAATTAGAAAAACTTAGTCTTTAATTGAATGAATCAATCCAAAGTAGCCAACTTGTAGAAATCAAGGTTCAATAATGGAGTTTACTCTCAAAAAGCTGTCTCTAAAAAGTAATACTCTAGTTCCTAATTATGAAAAACTACCCAAAAATCTGTTTAATAATCCATAATTAATGTTTACAAAACTAAAAAGGAAATAAAGAAACTCGCGGAAATCTGCTTGCCAACAGCTTGCACAGGCAAGCAGAAAATGGCACGGGCGTGCACCACTGTGCACGGGCAAGCAGAAAATGGCACGGGAGTGCACCACTATACATGGGCAAGCGGAATCTTGCTTGGGCGTGCACGCGAAACAAAATATTTTCTTCGTTCCATTCACAAATTTGCACAGGCAAGCGACCATTCGCTTGGGCATGCGCCTTGGTTCATGGGTCAGCGAAATCTTACGTGGTCCCGCAAAGAGAATATTTTTCAATATCATCATTCCTTCAACCCCAAAGCACTCAAACTCATCTTCTCGCATCCGAGAACTGCCAATTAGACCATCTACGAACCATCTTAGCTTCTCTTTGTCACGACCGGCCATAAAAACCTGAAAATCACAGGGAAGAGCCAAAAGTATCTCGAAATTACACAATCGTTCAAAAAAATGCTCAAATTATGCAATTAGACCTAATATGCACTAAAAACTACATGAAAATGAGACTTAAAACCTACTTATATGCAACCAAAAACCGACTTATCACTCCTCCTTGAGCCAACTATAATCGACTCGCACTGATCCGCATAATTAACCAGGTAGTTATAATGAATCATTATGTAGCTATAGCAATTACTAATGCATAAATATGAACAATATAATTTATGAAGCACACGTACACCTCTTGAATATCGAATCACGTACCAAGGGACAGAGACGGGAAAAATTAGCTTGTATTTGTCCCAAAACTAATCAAGATGAGTGGGTACATGGGTTTGGTTTGGGTATTAAGTCTCAGTTGAAATTGGGTACGTGGTGGCAATCGATTAAGAAGGATAGAGATGTACCCAACCCCTTTTAGTGAAACTTAGAGGAGGAAAAATCAGATATAGGGTTTTCCTCCAAGATTTTGAATTCTCTCTCACCTGAGCTCTTTCGGACTTCAAAGTGCACCCTTCTGTTCACCACCGTCATCAACGCATTAATTCCTTGGAGGATATTGAATTTCTAGAGTTTGCAGAACTCTCACTAGATGAGACTGAGTTAGAAAATGAGTTGCTCGTTGAAGATTGATGTGCTTTATCTACTTTATACAATTTAAGACATTAAACGTAAATGAGTATTTCAACAGAAATGAGCTCATTATTTTGTTTTAGTTGATTTAATGATTGATACATATAAACTACACTAATTTCCCAATGACGTGTCCATTCTATATAGAGTTTTTAGCCCCGTTCCTTGGCGAGTACTGCTTTGAGCTCTTACGTGTGCGATCTAATATTGTTGGACTTAGTTTCACTATTTTGTGTTTGCAGGTTATGTATCTAAGGCCTGAATGTAGCTATGGAAGGCCAGTGCAATGATTATCTAACGTCCGCATTAAGTTTGTGAAATAAGACAAGTGCTCTAAAGAATAAAGGGGGAGTAGTTTAGTCATTCAAATACTATGTTTTGAATGATGTGGCTACTATAGTATTAATTGGCCACTAGGATATGAGATGTTCACCTTGCTTTGGACATTTTTCTATATTTGTTTTATCCCTTTAGGAGGTGCTCGTCCTAGATACGGGTGTAAATTGGTTGAATTGCATTGAACTTTGTCAAATCCAAATTCGATTAATTTTTTTTTGACTTGACAAAATAAGTTTTAACTCGATCCAAACTTGTTTTGAGTTCAATCCTAAACATGTTTCTCGAATCCGAATCTAGTCCAGTTAAATCCGATATTAAATTAGTTTTTCTTTAACCCAATTTAGTCAGCGAACATTAAATGTTTACAATAAAATGCGAATTGCAAAATACAAGACCCAATCTAAAATAATAATTAAAAAGCCTTCTTAAAATCTTATGTTCATAATAGTCAGCAAGATAACAACCACCCATCAACAATACAAGGTGATTTCAAAAAATTAAAAACTAAAAAATGAAAACTAATAACAAACTATCTCTCAGTTGTTAAGTGCACCCATTTCTCTCCATCTCCTATCCAACATCTACTTACTCCTCCTTCAGCCAACTGTAATCGACTCGCAGTGATCACATAATTAATCGAGTAGTTATAATGAATCATTATGTAGTTATAGCTTGCTATTATCCTTGTTAAATCAATTTTAAATGATTTCAATAGTTTGATAATCATAACAATTGGTAATGCATAAATATGAACCATATAACCTATGAAGCACAGGTACACCTCTCGGACATCGAATCACGTACCGAGGGACATATACGGGAAGAATCAGCTTGGATTTGTCCCCAAAACTAATCAGGATGGGTGGGTATATGGGTTTGTTTGTGTATAGCTGGGTTGAAATTAGGTACGTAGAGGGAATCAATTAAGAGCGAGAGAAACGTACCCAACTCCTTTCAGTGAAACTTAGACGAAGAAAAATCAGATATAAGATTTTCAACCAAAATTTTGAATTCTCTTGCACCTGAGCTCTTTTGAACTTCGAAGCGCACCCCTCCGTCTTGCCACCATCATCGGCGCATTGATTCCTTGGAGGATTTTGGGTTTTTAGAGTTTACAGAACTCTCACTAGATGAGATGGAATCAGAAAATGAGTTGCTCGATGAAGATTGATGTGCTTTATCTACTTGTTATAATTTAAAACATTAAACTTAGTTGTAGTTCTTTTTTTTTTGTATTTTGCAGTACTTAATTTTCATTTTAGGGGATTTTGAAGTACTTATATAAGGATTTTAATTTAGTTAAATAAGTTTTTTAGCTAAATCCATACTGTACCCGTTTTAGAAATTTTTATTTTGTCGTTTTCCGTTCTCGTATCCGTCCTCATATTCATTTCCTTGCTACTTATAATATAACCCCTACAACAAATTAATATAGTAAGAGTCCCTTAACTTAGGGTGCGTTCTATTCAACTTATTGGCCCTGAACTTATTGGACCTTATCTGAACTGAACTTATTGAACCTGAACTGAACTTATTGGAACTTATTAAACCTGATTGGACCTGATTCAACTTATTAGACCTGATTGAACCTGATTGAAACTTATTAGACCTTATTGAAACTTATTGACCTTATTGAAACTTATTAGACCTTATTGGCCCTGATTGAAACTTATTAGACCTTATTGGACCTGATTGAAACGTATTAGACCTTATTGGACCTGATTGTAACTTATTTGACCTTATTAGACTAAAAAATTGACTATTAGTAATATAAATATTACCCCTAACGTAAATACTACCCCTCAAAATTTATTATGAAGTAATAATTAATAAAATTTATCCTTTAAAAAAATAATTATTATTAATTATCTCTTATGATAATTAATTTAACAAAAAAAATTACTATTTATATATTTAACATGTTATCTCTAGTTATTTAAAGACGAATTGCAAAATATTGTAATTATAATTATTATTATTGTTAACCTTAATTATTTGACCATGATTATAATATTATTTAATAGCAATATGAATAATCAAATAATAGACAATAATACAAGTATAATACTATACATTGTGGTACTTTAATAAAAAATTCTAATAATAACATAATCAGCTAATAGTAATATGAATAATAAGATAATAGAAATAATACAAATAAATAATAAAATAATAGACATAATACAAATAAATAATAAAATAATAGACACTAATACAAGTATAATACTATATAATCATTGTGGTACTTTAATTAAAATTCTAATAATAACATAATCAGCTAATAGTGATATGAAATCATGAATAACAAAATAATGGACAATAATACAAATGTTTATTAAACATTGACTATTTGGACCTTATTGGACCCTATTAGACCTGATTGGAACTTATTGGACCTTATTAGACCTTATTGGAACTTATTACACCTGATTGGAACTTATTGCACCTGATTGGAACATATTGGACCTTATTAGACCTTATTGGAACTTACTTCCCTTATTTTACTTCCCTTATTAGACCTTATTGCAACTTATCTGAACTTATCTAAACTTATTGGACCTGAAACTTAATTTTTTAAGTTGAACAGAACGCACCTTTAATGGGTCAACTTGAAACCAAATGATGGATTATGGTCAAGGAATTTTCAACTGGGAGGTGAAAACAACCGAAGCCTGAAATTATATAACCACCATTTTTGCGAGGTTAATGGTCAAGGGGGTTTTGTCTTTGTTGCGATTAGTACATGACTATGGTTGCGGTGTTACCAACATAGCATCTTTTTCCTTTTTTCTTGTTTTTTCTACTGCAAAAAAGCCTTTCCTCCACTAGTCAATCTGCCACTTGACTATCACTCAAACAGTCTGCCACATTTGATAATTAAGCACAAAGATTTCTGCAAAAAGATCAAAGGACCCCTAAATGTTTGGGAACAACGAGTTTGACATAGCCCCACTTCAATCCCTTCAAACAATCAAAGAGTGTTAAACAAGCTAGACCACCTCTTCCAAGTTCCAACAGCGTAACAACGAGGCTGTCCTTGCAAACCAAGGCTACACCCGTGGATAGATCTAGGATTTTGAATTTGGGGGTCCTAAATCTCCTAACTAAACCAAGCAAATAGATAATAATTGTAATAATAATAATTTAGTTTTAACAGTAAGAAAACCAAACTTTATGTTATCTGAATCATATACTAGATATACCTTCATTATATCAATATTTCAAGTAATTTCCATTTTTAGTAAATTAAACAAATTGACTTTTACACTCATAATCAGGCGCGACTCTACCTTTAATATCTTCAATTATCTATTCCTAAAGTTTTTAGGAAGTTGATATAAATTTGGTAAATGTAAATATTAGAAACAAATCCAAAATTTTACGTAGTAAAATTATTTGTAAGTTTTTGTAAATAAATCTTGGTCATACTTAATATAGCAATAGTGTACAAAGTCAAACTGTTGAATTATTTATTTGAAAATGAAAGGAGAATAATCGTTATATCACAAAAAAGAAGGTTAAAAATTAGAGTTAAAATTAAGAGAGATGTATAATATTGAAGATTATGAAATAAGATCCAACATAGAAAAGAAAATGTGGTAAAAGAGAAAAAAATAGCAAAAAGTAAAAAGTAAAATAAACAAACAAACAATAATGCAGCAAGTAAATTAAGAAGAAAGAAAAAAAAAAAGGGAAAAAAAAGTTGGAAATGGTGCAGGTGTTCGAACCCGCATACTGCATGCAAGAATTAGTTAGCTACATTGTATTGATCTTAAGTGCAGGTATTAGTTTTATACTATGTGTTTGTCTGACGTTAAAAGAAAAAGGAAAACTAATTTGTTTTTTGTGGGGCCTGTGTCACCTAGGACCCTTAATAGGTCCGCCTCTCACTACACCCATTTGAGATATTTACTCATAACCCAGGCACCATTGATCTCGGGTATGAGATCAACAAATTATATAACCTGCTCTCAACCAATCTATGCAAACAACATACTCCAGGAAAATCCAGAGGTGGAACTACGCTTTTCCCGGAAATTAGAATCTTCAACAAAGCATGACTTAAGTTAACAGTAAAGAATTTGGAATAGTATTACCACCAAAGTCTGAAGCAGACATAGATTAATGAGAATACTTAAGTTCGCATCAGCATTGAGACTCAGGTAACCATATTTCCATATACGAGACACTGACATCGACAGTCTGACAGACACCTCTTGAACAGATTATCAATATATTTACCACCTTTATTACATAGGCAACACTTCTCACACAAAAGGATATCTGTAATCTCCAAATTAAAAAGACAGCTATAGCCTTCTAAGCCAGCTTCCAAATGAAGATCCTACACATGGTTATAAATGAAGACACCACGGCTTTCTCCAAAGACAACCTTGAAAATTAAGAGGCAATGAAAAGATAACAAATAAGCGATTACAAACAAAAGGAACCATTCTACCTTCTACAAAGCTTCATAGTTAGGATTTCACTTGCAGGTTTACTGACAAATTAATTTACCCGGAACTCTAGAGTAGCTTCTTAGCTACTAACTGGTTGTGATTACGAACTCTACAAGCATTTCAACAGAAATTATGTTCCCTGCCACGGAAAACTGGCACGGTCACTCCTATACAACTTCACAAGTTGAAATCCAGTCATATAATTACACAGAGCAACTTTGATAACTCGTCTACATTCATCAAACTCCCACACCAAAGCACATACAAACATTATATATTTCCCAATTCCCCCATGGAGACTAAACCTAGAGTTTCTTTCAACCTTCGAATAACTTGCATTGTATTCCTCTCAACTTTATTTAGCTTCAAATAAAGTAAAGACTCCTAGCAAACTCCTACTCCTAAGAATATTATCACCTAATACTCAACTCCGTACACCAGAATATGAGAAACTAGGCCGCCCACCTCTCAAATGGTACTAAAGTCAGCAGCTAGCTAGCTATGCCTAGTGGTGGGGCAACCAGCAACACAAGCTAGATGATGATACCTTCCAAGCTCCCAATCACTAGGAACCTGTTATGGAGAAGTAATTGGACTCTAGGAGGAAGAAAGAAGTGTGACTTGAAGGACAAAGTGGCATTTCAAGCTAGTGAGAAGAGCTACTACAAAAACTATTCTAACTAGGGCTTTTCAAAAATATCCAATCCGAATTATCCGATCCAAAAATCTGCCGATCCGATCCGAAATTTCGGATATCCGATCCGATTTTAAAATTTCGGATATTTCGGATCGGATATCCGAAAAAAATTCGTGTTTTCGGATGGGATACGAATCAGAATTTTCAAAAATGTCAACGGCCTGATCCGAAAACCCGGTGATCCGATCGAAAAAGTTCGTATATCCGAAAATTTCGGATCGGATTCGGATCACAATTCCTCCGATCCGGAATTGATCCGATATCCGACATTAAACCGTCCTAATTCTGACCATTCTATAGACACAAAAAATGTATGCATTATACTCGGTAAATTTTCGGTATAGCTTGAGTATGAGGTGAATATCCATAAGCTACATGTAAAACTGGGTATATAACTTCATCAGCTAGTAAACTTGCAAATTAAGGGACTGGGGAAAATAGAGAACCCAATTAATAAATCCTCATTCAAAATGAACCCATAAAAAGAACAAAGAAAATCAAAATTTCATCCAGTGACACACTTGCAATGTTAGTTACATCAGGCACAAATCAATAGTGTTCAACAACTATTAAAAACAATGCCACAAGCTGCCACACCTAAATACCAAAAATACTCTTAGGGCTCGCTTGATTCCATTACCATCGCCATTTAGTACCACCTATCAAACGCGCTGTTTAATTATTACCATCACCAACTGAGAGAAAACACTGAATCAAAAAGTAAATTCCAATTTCTTGCCTACTTCATCTTGGCCTCAGTAAATAAAACATGGCGATTAACTCTGGGATCAAATTTACGGAACTCAAGCTTCTCAGTAATCTTCTTAGGGTTCTTCTTTGTAACATAGAAGAATCCAGTACCCGCAGATGAAACTAGCCTTATAAATATTGCACCACCCTTTTTAGCCCTTCCCATTTTCTATAATCAACAAAAAAAAAAAGCTAACTACACCTGCATATGAAGAAATTTATACAAACAAACAATCAGCCACTCAGAAATTAAATTTTCACATATAAATTAAAATAATGATAAATGAAGACATTACTGAATAAACCTGAAAAATCCGAGTTTAAAATCTTGTAGAAGAAGTTTAATTTGCCCCAACATATTCTCATGTAAATCGCAAATTGTGTGTGCTCTGATTAAGGGTTACAGGAAAAAAACTAAAATGGGTCATTGGTTTTTTTTCTTTAGTCCATGCTTTCTTTTCTTTGCCTATGCATCCGAATTTGGGGTTTGAGGCCAATACAACTGTTTATCACTCATTATTTTGTTTTATCTGATTTGATGATTAATGCATATGAACTACGCTAATTTCCCCAATGACGTGTCCATTCTATATAAAGTTTTTATCCCCGTTCCTTGGCAATTGAGTACTGCTTTGAGCTCTTATGTTTCCGATTTAATATTGTTGGACTTGTTTTCTCTCTTTTGTGCTTTATTTTGCAGGTTATGCATCTAAGGCCTCAATTTAGCTATGGAAGGCCACTACAATGATTATTTGACGTCCAAAGAAAGTCCGTGAAATAAGACAAGTGCTCCGGACTGAAAAAGTAAAGTAAGAATAGAGAAAAGGGGATTACCTGATAAGGCGAAAACCACCCGGTTGACCAAGCGAAGTCTCGTGGTGGTTTTACATGGTTAAATTATTTGCATGATTGAAGTTTTCCAATACTTGTTGCATTCATTTTGGCAAATTGAGTGGTCTTTAGTTTATAGGGGTAGTCATACTAGGTTGACAAGATATTTTGACTTAGCCTTAACTATTTGTTGGCTTGAGACCTCAATTGATCCCGAGTTTATTGGTATAGAGCGAGAGTTCATGCTAGATGCTTAGGCAAATTATTTGTGCATCGAGAGATGGTTGGAGTTATTAGTGAAGACTAGGGATGACAACGGGTCGGATTTGGACAAGGTCCAGGTGGACCCGGATCTGTTTTCATACTCGGATGCAGCGGGTCTGAATATGTTGGATCCGGAGATCCAGCTCATTTTATCTAATTTTACCTACTTTTTGATATTAAAATAATTTCCGAAGCGATAAAATGATTTCCAACGCCATAAAACACTAATTATATTCTAAAATCTGAATATATTATTTGACAACAAATTCAAATCAACTTTTCAATTCAATATAAACAATACTCTTGTATAATAAGCACATCACACATATACAAATGATTTAAACAATACTCTTGTATAAATTATAATAAGTACAACACACATACACAAATGATTTAAACAATACTCTTGTATAAATTATAATAAGCACAACACACAATTGACAATACTCTTGTATGATAAGCACAACATACAAATCATAATATAGTCTTGTATAAGACTCACTAGTCACTAGTAAACTAATCATGTGATATTCTTGCTAACTAAAACTGTTCACATCATTAACCACAGCACACTACACATACACACCACAAAACCTACCATTTCCACGTTTACTCACAGCACACTACACATACACACCAATTTTCAGCATGCCCAAAAGAAAAATAAACTTATTCAATTAAAATGATAATACTTTCCAAATTTCAGCATGCCCAGCAGAGAAAAATAAGCTTTTGAGTTCACATACTAATTAAGCAATGTATATTAAGAAATGACAAGAAAAAGAAGTATAATAATCAACAAAAAAGTAATAATAACACACAAGTTGAAAAATACCTCGTCGGAAACAACCTTAACTGTAGAAGATGGTGGTGACAGGTGACTCGTGCGCTCCGTCGAACAGCCTCGAACCGTCGAACAGCGCCGCTTAACTCAAAAGCTTATTTTCGAATCTTTCCGGTGGTGATATCGCCGGAAGGCCGAAGGAGAGTTAGGGTTTAGGAGGATGAGAAATTTGAGCGAAGACTGAAGGATTTAGGAATGAAAATAGGAAAATAAATGTTGAGGGACCAGCATTTCCATGAAAGTAAAAGCCCAGCGCAAAGTGGCTTAGAACTTAGAAGTTACAAGCCCAGCAGCCCAAGTGCCCAACTACTTTTTCTTTATTAGTGAAGAGTGAAGACATTGTTTGATCATGTAGTGCTCATGTATTATTCCCCATGTTTACGGCTCCTTTGTCTATCTCATGATGAGTTATGTACTTATGTTGGAACTCCTATCCCTCTACATTTTTCCTTATCTGAAATCCCTCTACATCTAATTTGGTCCTTAGCTTAGCAAAACAACATTCTTGTCCAAGTCTTCGACTTAGCTTACAACGATTAGCAATATTGTTGCTTTTTTAGCTATTTCATGGGGATCTCGACCTTTACTTATCACTCTACTTAGTTTAGTGATAGTTGCGATTAGTTTGATTTAGGTTTTTGTCCAACGACTAGTATATCCTTCATTACTTATTTATTCAGTTTGTAGGATTTGCTTATAGTTTGCTAGAGGGGTTACTTACGCTAGATGTATATATAGGGTTACTAATAATATTATAAAGTTAGTACGAATTAGAATTTTAGTTTTCCATCTGTATATTTGCAAGGGTTACTTACTAAGTCTATAGGAGTTACTTATAGCAATGTATGGGGGTTACTTATTAAAATTCTTGGTATTTGTTTACAAATGTATTTTGAGATTCTAATAATGTTTTAGGAGGGTTACTTATTAAGTTTATAGTAGTTGCTGATAAAGTTTATATTTGCGAAATGCAATTGTGTTGTATGTGGTGAGTCAAATTCCTGCTATTGGAGCAATTATGCAGTTTATAGTTCTTGAATGGAACCATGTGAGTAAACCTCAAGCGTGTTTACATGAAGATGGATATTTTCTGGTCAAGTTTGATAACATTGCCTATAGAAATGAATTCTATACTTTGGCCCTTGTTATATTAATAGTAGACCTATCATTGTGAAAAATTGGACTTCTAACTGTTATGGGTCCAGCCCATCTTGCAATATTTTCTATTGCTTTTGGTCACATGTGTTATGGGCTTTTATGATGGACATATTATGTCTTATTTTTTGGGTCCATTTTGACATGGTTTTTTTGTGGCTTCTAAGAGAAGCTTGTATAGGCTTTGGTGTAGGCACTTAGTGGGTAAAGAGGGAAAAAAAAGTTCAGATTAAAAAAACACACACAAAAGAGAGAGGAACTAGAGAGTTCCAAGGGTGTTGTTCTGCTCGTTTTTCTTCGGCACACTCCTGGAGTTTTGGTTGCCGAAGGAGATCCCACTGTTGGAATTTTCTGAAATTTTTTCAGCTTGTTGGGGACACACGGGGATAGATTTTGACCGTTCGGATCGTCAATTCAAGCTCCTGTTAATCCGAAATTTCCTCTAGACAAAGCTGTTATTTTTAGGTGAATTCTCCAAACTTGATAATTTTCGGCCTTGATAAAAATTTCCATACGATTCTTCCAGTATGGATAATACTTGCCATTAAACATGGGTGGACGCTGAGTTGAGTAACCTTCTTCTAATCTTTCTCCTGATGTGTTCATCGTTTCCAGGAACTAGCTCCTCAGTGTTAACTGATTTTGGAGGAACTAGGCTCTGATACCAATTGTTAGTCTTGGACGAACATTTAAACAACTACAAGAGGAGGGTGAATTGTATTGGAGAGATTTTTCAAACTTTTTGCGGAAATAAAAGAATGATTGAATAAGAAAGAAATAATGCATGAATAAGAAAGAACTAGGAACACGAGATTTTTACAAGGAAAACTTCCTAGGCCCAATAGGAAGAAAAACCTTGACCACGAGGGATTTTGACTCAATTCTCTTTAATAACTTTAGGCCAAAAGACTCTCTTTTGTACAACCTAAACTCGGACCAACTCTGTTCCACTAGGAACTGGTTCCCTGTCAGCTTGTTCCCCCTGAACAGTTGACTTTCTCCCTCGACTTCACTCGAAGTCTTTTCTCTTTCTCTCTTCTCTTTCTCTTTTTCTTTTTCCCTCAAAATGATTACAGACTTAGATTCACTCAACCCAATCTATAATACATCAATTGCTAAGAAGAAGAAAATCGAATGTACTTTCACTAAGAATCTTACATAGAAAATTCTGAAAGTATATTTAAAAAAGATCGTTACAAACATCTATTTGTAGAGACCTATCTTCTCGAATTCTTCTCCACGATCTTCTCCAAGATCTTCTCCATGATCTTCTCCATGATCACACGTAGCTTCAGCCACTTCTCCCATAATATGTCCGTTGTATTTTTACCGTTAGCAGTTGGTTAGTTAGGCTTCCACAATCTCAGCCACTAACACACGCGCACCTCCACGTTCACACGCCTTGTAAATAGGTTGGTTGTTGGGGTTCCTAAATTGTAGGAACTACTTCAACGCTTCTATTTCAGAGTGCTTGCTTAGGTTAGTTTTTGGCGGCTCCTCGTTTATAGCAAAACAAAAATGCTGCACACAAACTAACTAAACAGAATATTATGGAATCATAATATATCAACTTGTTTACCTCCATAATATTAACGGTTTGTCACAAATAAGGTTTAATAGCTTAATCTTGATTAAACTCCTAATCAATTCTTCATAAGTTATTTAACATGTTATTTGTGAAGTCTAAAAATAACCTAATTAAAACTGAAAGAATAAATCTAACAAAATCAAAACAGAAATAATAAATCTAAAACACACGAAATTAAATATAACAAAATAAACTAAAAACGGACTAATAAAATAGACTAAAAACAAATAAACTTTAATTATTTGTCATTATCAAAATAATGAAATAACATGGATTACAGTCCAAATTTACCCATTTTTCAAAATGAAGTACAACCTCTAGGAAACCCTATTCAATACCCGAAAAATTATGCTAGTTATACGGATCTTCAGCTAATCTTTATTCTTAGAAGGTATATTCAACGTGAATTGAATAACGAGCATGTTATCAAATCATTGAATTTTCAAGAATATCCTGTTGGAGCTTTAGCTCACCAATATGATATCCGGTTGAATGATGTCAAAGAAAATACGCCACTCTTGTTCTTTCATCATTAGATTGGCCATCCAACCAAAAGATCAAAAGACATGGGTCAAACAACTAATCACCCAGATGTTAATTTTGTTGTTTGGTCGGAATCGACACGGGTTAAAAAGGTCAAGGAACAAAGGGTAACGCGTGGTTTCAAGACAACCCATAAATTATATGATGAACAATTTAAGTACGACGAAGTACTACCAAGACGGGTTTATAGGGGTTTAATGGGTTTTACTATAAAGGAGTATGTGTTGCTTGATTGGGTGTATGGACATCACGAACAACAAGATAAACAACACCCGTTAAAGCTTTCCGATTGGGCTATCGTTAAACTTTTCAAGGATTAAGGTGCAATTTCGATATCTAATGGCTTCTTGCTGAGGTGAGCTAATTTTACTGTAATTCAACTCTTTTTCTTGGCTTGTAATTTTTGTGAAATTCTCAATTCTAGGTTTTGTTTTAAGTGAAAAATGTTGATGATTTGTGCTTATTTTGAGTTTGTAAGAGTTGAATTGGTTAATGTAACTGGGAGTTAACTTGAATTAAAAGCTAGCTTATGTTAGTTTGGAGTATTACGCCTGAAATTGCTTATTTCAGTGTCATATTGTAGTATGTATCGTAATTTGTGTTGCTTAAATAAACATTGCGTTGGAAATTCCAAAGTTTTTGCAGTTTATGTATTTTTAATGGCTTATACCTGATCTGCTTGAAATGGTGAAATTTGGACTTAACTGTTTGATCTTGAGCAAATTAAGTGAAATTGTAAGTTCTATCTCTGAAGTGAACATAAATATTCAATCAGGAGTTGTAGATGTGTGATTTTGAATGGAATGACTAAGCTGACAATAAATGTCGTATCCAAAACGGATTTCATACCATAGTCCGTGTTAGGTCATATTAACCCGGGTATGGAAGCAATTTTGCCGTGTCCAGGACTCCATGTTTCACAGACTGTGTGGTAGGCTGATAGTAATTGAAATTGGGAAAAAAATAGGTGGGGTCATGTACTCAACTCGGAAAAGTAAAAAAAATAAAAAATAATATAAAAAGGAAGGGAATGGCCAATGGGTTGTGAAAATGTTGTGAGAATGTTGTTTTATTAATTTGTATTATTACTTCGTATGTTATGTGTGTCTGTTTTTATTACCTCTATGAAATGTAATTACTATTGTGAATCTAAATGTGTTTAAGTTGATTAATTTCTTTTGGGTTGAGAATGATATCTTGTATTATTACTTTAGTTTTTGTTTTAATGGTTGTGTATTATTGTTTTATTGTTTTAATGGCAGCAAATTATGTTTGTGTTTAGAGATATGATTTGTAATTCATTAGATAGTGTTTGGGAATGAGCATTTCATTTGAAATGATTCATTTGAAATTTGTATTCTCAAATCATGGAATCTAAAATCAAATTTATTGTTTGGTAAACTTAAGAATTTCAAATTTAGGATTTCAAATCCATCTTCATTGTTTGGCTTATCATAGAATTTACAGAGAGGAGATAGAATAGTTAGAAGCTAGAGATTCATTAATGGAGGAAAAGAAAGCTAAGAGATTCGTTAATGGAGGAGAGAAAGCTAGGGTTTGTAATTGAGGAGAGAGAAAGTTAGGAATATGTTGAATACTTAAAGAGGAAAGTAGAAAATAGTTAGGTTTTAGAATTTGCAAATGACACCCTTGCACATGGAATTTGAGAATTCTTAAAATTGGGCTATTATTATAAAGGTTGGAATTGGGCCAATTCCAATTTCAAATTTCTGTATTTCCCAATAACATGTCATTTGGCCCAATTTCACATTTAGGGTGCGTTCTGTTCAACTTAAAAAATTAAGTTTCAGGTCCAATAAGTTCAGATAAGTTCAGATAAGTTGCAATAAGGTCTAATAAGTGCAATAAGTTCCAATAAGGTCTAATAAGGTCCAATAAGTTCCAATCAGGTGCAATAAGTTTCAATCAGGTGCAATAAGTTCCAATCAGGTCTAATAAGGTCCAATAAGTTCCAATCAGGTCTAATAAGGTCCAATAAGGTCCAAATAGTCAATGTTTAATAAACATTTGTATTATTGTCCACTATTTTGTTATTCATAATTTATATCACTATTAGCGGATTATGTTATTATTAGAATTTTAATTAAAGTACCACAATGATTATATAGTATTATACTTGTATTAGTGTCTATTATTTTATTATTTATTTGTATTATGTCTATTATTTTATTATTTATTTGTTAGGTCTATTATTTTATTATTCATATTACTATTAGCTGATTATGTTATTATTAGAATTTTTTATTAAAGTACCACAATGTATAGTATTATACTTGTATTATTGTCTATTATTTGATTATTCATATTGCTATTGAATAATATTATAATCATGGTCAAATAATTAAGGTTAACAATAATAATAATTATTATTATTATAATTACAATATTTTGCAATTCGTCTTTAAATAACTAGAGATAACATGTTTTCGTTACTAATAACTACGAAAGATATAAATGTTATCAATTGATTGCTTCATTATCATCACTGGAGTATCTTTCTTCATCGGAGTATCTTTCTTCATCTTCTACATCATCCTTTTCAATCAATACGTTTTCTTCATCAACAGCCAACCATATTTCATCTGCAATTTTCGCCCGAGTTATCTCCATATTCTTTGTTCTTGTCTTGTCAGTCAAATTTAAATCAGCTCTTGGTTCCATGGTTTCAACTACTTGCGAAACTGGAGTTCCTAAATCATGAAAACGAATAAAATTATGTAGCGTGCATGTTGCCACGATGATAGCCAACTGGTAAGCATCATCCATCTTCGGCATCATTCTTAGAATCTTCCATCTATTTTTTAGTACACCAAAAATTCTTTCAACAGTCCCACGTAATGAAGAATGTCGATAATTAAAATGCTCTAACTTTCCCTTTGGTGGAGGACCATTCCTAAATTCAGGAGTATGAACTCTCAAACCTTTCTCTTGATATGGACTCAAATACCCGGTAGAATTTGGATATCCAGAGTCAACCAAATAATATTTTCCTGTTAGTGCAAAAAAGATAATTTATAATCATAGTTAAATAATGCTTCAAATACTTAGCAACAATAATATGATACCTGGAGGTGGGTGGTGGAATCCCATATTAGGATCGCTTAAACAATGCCTCAAAACCGCTGTGTCATGTGCACTTCCTTCGAACCCGACACAAATGTACATGAAAAGCATATCAAAAGAACAAGAAGCTAACACATTCCACGTTTTGTTTCCTTTACGATCTCTAAATGGTTGTGCAGCTTTATCTCCTACTATTGCGTCTATGTGGGTCCCATCTAGAGCACCAATACAATCCTACATAGAAACAGTAATCATAAAGTAATGGTGATCATCTTCATAACAATATTGAAAAAGTTGAGGGAAGTGATTATTACCTTAAAGAAAGGCCAATACTTATCATTGTTGGCGATTTTTGTTGGAACTTCATTTAAACTTTGATATGGCCGAATGATATCTTTTGATAATGCAACTAAGGCTTGCAATACCTTTCTATTATAGATACAAATAGTTGATATTAAGTGTTGAAATCTATCAGCTGCATCACGATATGAATCGGCTTTCGCCAGGATATACAAACATATGCCAACCTGCTCCTCAACAAGTACAAACCTTCCATCTGAGATTAGTTGTTTTTCCATGAGCAGATTCACAAGGTTGATGAAAATATGTTTTTCTACTCTTAATTGTTCCTTGCGTAATTGTGGATGACCATTCAATAATCTATGGATCCAATGAGAACCATTTTCACCTCCAACATGCAATGGTATGTTATCCATGCGTGTAAGCAACCTTTTCAGCTCATGTAAAGCCATGTACATCATACAATTCTCAACCAACATCTCGTCCATTCTACAAGCCAAACATAAAAAGAAGATGGAGATAAGCAACTAGTATTTCTTGAACATAAAGTAAGCATAGATAAGCATCGTCATAACACCCATGAAAATAAAAATACATATTAAAAGCATGAAATGTCGTCCTTGAAAATAAAATACATTTAAATGCAAGTAGTTCTTATGTCCTAGAAACGACGCCCTTGAAAAATAAAAATACATAAGAGATAATTAAGTCGTGTTATGCAGATTTTGAACAAAAAAAAGAAAACAGAAGGAAGAAAGGAGAAGAAAGGAGAAGTAATTAGAAGAAATCTGAGATGTTGAAGCTACTGTCACTTTGAACATTTTTTTTTCTTCTTCTAGTAACATTCAAATAAATGAAAGGTGAAGAAAGCTGAAGAAATGAATGAAGGAGTTGTTGTTAGCAATAAATGTTCAGCTTATTTTCATTGATTAGGAAAAGGAGAATCAGGCCCATAATCAAGCCCTTTACAATGATAGTTCACTGCCTTTTGCTCATCTTAGATTAGTAACTACTAGTATTTTATAAAATTAATTTTTTGATTTTCTACTAGTATTTTATAAAATTAAAACAACACTATTAGATATATTAGTGATGAAAGTTATGTATAGGCAAATATATAAATAGTAATTTTTTTGTTAAATTAATTATCATAAGAGATAATTAATAATCATTATTTTTTAAAGGACGAATTATAATAATTATTATTCCATAAAAAATTTTGAGGGGTAGTATTTACGTTAGTGGTAATATTTATGTTATTCATGGTCAATGTTTTTGTCTAATAAGGTCAAATAAGTTTCAATCAGGTTCAATAAGGTCTAATGGAACTCATGGAACAGCCAAAAATGATAGTGATCTCATGGAACTCTATGGGCTTAAGTGCCCGAATAAAACGTAGTGCAGTCCGAAACCTCATAGCAAAACACCACCCTTTATTCGTGTTCCTACAAGAAACCAAGATTGAAAATCTTGATTCTCGAATGGTAAAGTCCATGTGGATGGATGATGATGTCAAATGGCTATCAAGCCCATCAGAGGGGAATTCTGGGGGCCTAGTATCATTATGGAAGGATGACTCCTTCTCACTGATTTCAAGCTCCATTTCGAGGCACTGGATTGGACTTAAAGGGTCCATGCTCTCCACAGGTCTTATTTGCTGCCTCATAAACATCTACAATCCCTGCTTATTGGACCCTAGATCAATGGTATGGCAAGAGATCATGGATTACTGCTTCCAGTGTGAGGCTCCGTGTTTCATTGTGGGAGATTACAATGAAGTACTTGCGGCTTCCGATCGTGGAAGTCAACTTCTCTCCTCCCAGGGTGTCAATGATTTCCGCAACTTCATTCATCAACTGGGCCTTGTTGAAATTCATGCTGTAAATGGCCACTTCACATGGTTCCGTGGCCAATCTAAAAGCAAATTGGACCGCCTATTTATTCAATC
Organism: Beta vulgaris subsp. vulgaris; assembly: GCF_026745355.1. NCBI lineage: Eukaryota > Viridiplantae > Streptophyta > Magnoliopsida > Caryophyllales > Amaranthaceae > Beta > Beta vulgaris. Next base: position 45,444,975 of record NC_079202.1, read on the forward strand.
AGAATGGCTGACCTCCTACCCATCCCTGAAACTTACTCTCCTCAACAGGGGCATTTCAGACCATTGCCCATTGCTTGTATCATCCCATGACTGAAATTGGGGGCCAAGGCCGTTTCGGTTCCTCAACTGTTGGCTCACTCACCCCCATTGCATGAAGCTTGTACAGGAGGTATGGTCAAAAAATCAACATCTCACAGTCCCAGAAAAATTGAGCGTCCTAAAAGACGATTTAAAAAAATGGAACACTCTTGAATTTGGTGTCATTGATGAAAAAATAAAACAATATGAAGGAAAAATTCACTTTTTGATACAATTGCAAATGCTCACATGTTATATACTAACGAAATGCAGGAAAGAAATGAAGCGCAATGGGAGCTGTGGACTTGGCTAAAAAGAAGGGAATCATATTGGGCCCAAAACTCAAGGGCAAAATGGATCAAAGAGACACCAAGTATTTTCACACCTTAGCTTCGATCAGGCGAAGAAAGAATCAGCTCGAAAACATAACAATTGATGGAGCTGTCCTAGATGAGCCTATGGCAATTAAAAAAGAAGCTGCAACCTACTTCCAAAAGATCTTCAAGGAAGAGTACACAAACAGGCCCACGATTGAAGGGTTGGATTTCCAGAAACTTTCCGATGATGATGGTGTAACATTAACGGAACCCTTTACTCATGATGAGGTGGATGATGCCGTGAACTCATGTGATTCCCAAAAGGCTCCGGGCCCAGATGGTTACAATTTCAAATTTATAAAGAGCGCATGGGAAGTAATAAAGCATGACATTTACGACATAGTGGATGAATTCTGGCGCACTGCTAACCTTCCTCGAGGATGTAACACTGCCTTTATAGCCCTCATACCAAAAATTCAGCATCCTTTGGGCTTTAAAGATTTTCGCCCGATTAGCATGGTGGGATGTCTATATAAAATCGTGGCGAAAATCCTGGCTAGGCGTCTTCAAAGGGTGATGAACCATCTTATTAGTCCCTTCCAATCCTCCTTTATCAAAGGAAGGCAAATACTTGACGGGGCACTTATAGCAGGGGAGCTAATTGAATCATGCCGAAAATCAAAGAGAGAGGCAGTAATCTTGAAACTTGACTTCCACAAGGCCTTTGACTCCATTTCGTGGAGGTATCTAGATTGGGTGTTAGGAGAAATGAATTTTCCTTCCCGGTGGAGAACTTGGATTAGTTCGTGTGTCATGAGTGCATCAGCCTCGGTGCTAATCAACGGTTCACCATCGGCCCTAATACATCTTCAGAGAGGCCTTCGCCAAGGAGATCCCCTCTCTCCTTTCCTCTATAACCTTACGGTGGAACCCTTGCATCTACTATTCCAAAAGACAATATCCTTGCACAAATGGGAAGGAATTGAGATATCAAAGGGAGGCATGAAGATCTCTCACCTTCAATACGCGGACGATACAATTGTCTTCTGCAGTCGGGACCTTGACTCCCTCATAAACATCAAAAAAACTCTAATCATCTTTCATCTTATTTCAGGTCTTCAAGTTAATTTCCACAAAAGTAACATATTGGGGATGAATTTGGATAGTGCTTGGCTTCGAACTGCGGCAAACACGTTACAATGCAAAATTGGGGAATTTCCTCTCATGTATCTTGGACTACCCATTGGTGGGAACTTATCTCACTTGAGCTCATGGGACTTAGTGATTGATCGTATGAAAAACAAGCTTGCCACATGGAAAGGGAAAACACTCTCACTCGGTGGCCGTCTCACATTGATCAAAGCCTCTTTGGCTAGTCTCCCATTGTATTATATGTCTTTGTTTCCAGTTCCCAAGGGCATAATAGCAAAGATGATAAGTATTCAGAGGCAATTTTTCTGGAGTGGAGAGGAAAGGAAAAAAACTGTTCCACTTGTATCATGGAGTCTAATAGAACTTCCTAAAGATTGTGGTGGGCTTGGAATTGGAAATCTCCTCCACCGCAACCTAGCTCTCTTATTTAAATGGTGGTGGCGGTTTTTTAACGAACCGGGGGCTCTTTGGCAAATGGTTATTCAAGCAAAGTATGGCTACTCATCATCAACCACAATGACAGATCTTATAATCCCCAAACAAAGGGGCCCATGGAGAAATATATGCTCCTCCATTCTCCATCACCCTTGGGCTAAAAGCCTTGCCAAGTCATGCGTTAGGAAGAGCATAGGAGATGGGGCCTCATCGTCTTTCTGGGCCGACGTGTGGATTGGGCCTGCTCCCTTAAAAAACCTCTTCCCACGTCTATTTAGACTATGCAGCAACCCTTACGGTTCAATTGCAAGTATGGGTTTTTGGGACGGAACAAACTGGGTCTGGAGCTTGGAATGGACCCGTGAGCTGCGAGTAAGGGATGAGTCCGAATGGGCCCAACTCCTTTCGACCCTGGGTGCGATTTCTTTGGACCCCCACTGCCATGATAGTTTTATTTGGGCGCCGGATAAATCGGGAAGCTTTTCAGTTAAGTCTTTCACAAAAGAGCTTGATAAATCCTCACCCATGGTATCAAAAGAATCTCTCAAGTGTTTGTGGAAGGGACTCATTCCACATAGAATTGAAATTTTTGTCTGGTTTGCAATATTGGGGAAATTAAATACCAAAGACAAGTTGCTCAGATTGGGCATCATTCCCTCATCCGAGATTTCCTGTGTCATGTGCAACGAATCATCTGAAACAAATTATCATCTCTTTCTTCATTGTAAAACCGCTAGATCGCTTTGGTTTTGGTGGCTAGCATTATGGGAAGTGAAGTGGGTTATGCCTTCCTCTTTGAAGGATTTATTCATACAGTGGCAATACAGCTCTTTAAATAATTTTTTCAAGAAGATATGGAGAGCCGTCTCCTTCATAATTCCATGGACATTGTGGAAGGAGAGGAACAACCGAATATTCAAAGGTACGACAAATAATAAGGAGCAGCTGCAAGATTTGATCCTTACAAGGATGTGTTGGTGGATTAAAGGATGGCAAGAACCATTCCCACACTCATGTAATGAAGTTCTAAGAAACCCGAATTGTCTCAAATGGAGGAATAAATCAGCCCCTAGAATCATCTCACTCCCGTCCACCAATAGCGATATATGGTGCCCTCCTCCAGATTCCACTCTAAAGTGGAATATTGATGCCTCTTTCGATCCAGTTAACAATTGCAGTGCCATTGGAGGAATTCTCCGAAACAGTGTCGGCTCCTTCATATGCTTATTCTCATGCCCCATTCCCTCCTTGGAAATCAACTCAGCAGAAGTTTATGCCATCTTCAGGGCGGTGCAGATTACGGTATCATCATCTCGACTGAGCCCCTTCCCCATCATCTTTGAGTCAGACTCCATAAATGCAGTTCGGTGGTGTAATGAGACTAGTGGTGGCCCATGGAGTCTGAATTTCATGCTAAATTTTATACGAAACGCCATCAAGTCAAAACTTAAAGCTCAGATTATCCACAAAGGAAGAGCCTCTAATGTGGTGGCGGACTCACTAGCAAAACAAGGGCTTAGACGGGAGAATGATTTTATAGCTTGGCTCTAGTATTGTAATTTTAGTCCATGACTGTTAGTACTTCTTCCTAAAAAGTCAGTCACTTGATTGTAATTTCTCATGGCTACGGCTATCCCCTCTTGAGTTAATAAAATACAACCAACTTATCAAAAAAAAATGGTGTTGGAAAAGATGGGATGGCTTACTATGATAAAAAGAGACTTCTTTTCTATTTTTACATCCTTGTTTTCTTTGTCTGCTTCATTTTAGTTCAACGCTTTTATCATAATGTGGCAAGTTCTTCTATCAAATCTTTATATTTTTCTAAGTTATGCTTTTATATATGTTTGTAGAGCTTCATATTATGTTTTTATCTAGTTATACTGTATGGTCTAATTTGATGGAGATTTAGAGGGGTCCATTATCTAAATTTAGTGATAGTAATGAGATCCTCTCTAGTTACTAGACTGTCCAAAGATCTGATGGGGTACTTTTTTTATTTTAATAACGAGATGGTCTTTTTGAAGTTTTTGAGTTTTAACATTAGTAATGTTTATGCACCGAATCCCATAAGAAGTTTGGAACTACGTTGTTGAAAGAAGTATCATGTTCGTGTTAAATCTTTTGTTGTTTTGATATTGTTCACGACACATTACAAAGACTATGTACAATGTAGGATTATTGCATATTCAATTTATGTTCGTGTGTTCTAGTTTCTCTCGTTGATTTTGCATTTGTTTTAGGTTGGTTTTACTCATGTTATTGTGTCTCAGAGATTCATAGCTCTAGTTGTTAATAATATGCTTGATTTACAATAGATAATTCCATAATGAGGGATTAATGCTTGAGTTATAGACTTATTGTACATGATTCAATAAACGAAATCTTGATTCTAATTACTTGTTCTTTGTTTGTTCACTCCTTTAATTTTCAGCCTACACTTGCAATCCCATTATCCAGGAAATCTGCAAATTTAAGCAAAAGCGATACCAATATCTTACATACAAGAAAACTCCCACTGAAAATCACCAAAAAATCAAAGATGATTCGAATGTTTTCCCTCCAAGTAAGCACGGAAGTTACATAACACGTTTCTCTATAAATACTGGAACGATCATCAAGCAAAAGACAAACAAACAAACAACACACAACAACTTGCATTTGCTCTCTTCTTAGCGTAGCCTAGCCTTAGTCTAGCCAATCCCCTTATGGGGTTATAGTTTAGTCCCTTAGACTTAGAACATGTTATGACGCCAAGTTCTGTAATTCTCTGATTGAAACAAGAAACCATGGAGGTAACAACCTTCGTGCTTTCTGTTATTTCACTAGGAACACCACAAGAGGGGGGTGAATTGTATGTGTGAGAAATAAACGTAACTTTTGCGGAATTATAAAACAATGAAAGGAACAAGAGAAAGACACAAGAGATTTTACAAGGAAAAACTTCTTGGGCCCAACAAGAAGAAACAACCTTGACCACTAGGGATTTTAAACTCAACTCTTTCACTATAATAGACCAAAACACCTTTGATACAAACCTATTATCTCTCGAGCCACTCCTAGAGTTCCTCTACAAACTCAAGTCCCAACAACAATTCCCTCTAACTGTTGTTCCTCTCGAACTTCACTCGAAGTTCCTTTCTCTTTCTTTGCTTCACTCAAAGCCTCACGCTTTACAGGATTCACTCAAACCCTTTCCCCAAACTCAAACAATAAGAGTTCTTCTCAACTCTTTTCTCAACTCGAAATACAAGATAGTAGAATGATAGAAAGTACTAATGAAACAATGAACTCATATGGTAATGAAACTTGGAACTTGGAACTTTGAACTTTGGTGGTACTGACTCAATAAAAGTGATACTCAAATTATTACCTTTGTAGATTAATTATCACTTTGTCAGACACACATTGAACTCAGTTAATTGCTTGTCTTAAATAGTAGTAAGTTTAATGAACGTGGTTTAGATCACGTGTTAGTGGGTAAAAACATTTTCCCATGATGTTCCTTAACTAGAGGAACACGTTCCTTTTGACACCCATGATCTTCATGATCTACGTTAAACGTGTGTTATGGAAATTCTACTACTTCATTAATTATAGCAACCACTTGTGCAGTAAACCAAAAATCTGATTTAATTAAAAAGTATTTTAATTAATAAAACCAAAATTAAATCCTTTAATCAAAATAATATTTTTTAAAATATTTTATCTAAAAATCGAAAAAGATTTTATTTTCAATAAAGATAAAATCTTTCCTTTAAAAATATTTTCCTTAAAATCAGATTTTTAACAAACACAAAACAGTTTCCTAAATTTTAGCCTTTAACAATTCAACCGACACATTATAACTGTTGCACCATATAATACTTGTCTAGTTTATTTAATTTCGTTAGTTCCTTAACAGTGTCAGTTCATCAGTTCCTTGCAAAGGAACTGATAAACACTATCTTATAATTTTAGTCAGTTCATCGTTTTAGACACATGTTTCCTATACTAGTTCCATAGGAACAGTTCATTTATTCACATAAACAATTCCATAGTTTCAATTCATTACCTTATGAAGATCTTTGTTTCTTACATAAGAAACCTAATTACACCCTTATGTAAAAAAGCTCTTCTTCTCTTGGAGTTCCAACACAGGAACTTCATTCTTCTCTTGGTGTTCCAACTCAAGAACTTCACTTATTATCTTTATAAAGCACCATTGTTAATTTATGAACCTTGCACACATAAAACTTGTAAACCTTGTTAGTTATTACTTTAATTTGTCATCATCAAAACCATATTGGCTCAACACTTTCCCTTTAATTGTCTAGCCTAGCTTATCCTTTTATGTGTTGTAAAAATTTTCTTAAAGTTTGTGGTATGTATGGGAATGTTTTGCCTTAATTGAAAGATTAATTATTGCTTGCTCTATTTATTGCATTTCGCCTGAATTTAATAGGCATTGTAATTTAATCATTAATTAAATTGCAACAAAGTACGTTAGCAAGGTTTTATATAATCAAAACCGGTAAAAAACCCCAGGGACTAAGCCTCCCGTAGAATTCAGTATCAAACTATTGGATATGCATTGACTTGTTTGCAAGACCAACAAACTGATTTTGCACCAATAGGATCAAAACTACAATTATTGGATTTAGTTTCAAAATCTGAATTCAGATTTTGGCAAATTAAATTGGGGATGTCAAAACGAATTTTGGAGCTAGACAGCAAGAGCTTAGACAATAGAAGAGCGGAAGAACCTCTGAATTCTTCTAGGGTTAGACATTGGGGAAATGAGATTTGATACTTAATTGTTGTCGGAATGGATTCTTGTTCGATGAAGATGATAATTTCTCAAGAATGGAAGAATCTATACGTACCTGAGCAAGCTTGTTGGCCACTAAGAAAATAGAGGCAGAGGAGAGAGACGAACCTTTTCCTCCGACTATAATGGCCGCCATTTGAGGTTTTTCAGCCATTAATGGAGTTTCAAGGAGGAGAGAGAGTGGGAGGTTTTAGCCTTTTAGGGTTCCAACGACTTACTGTTAGCGTGGGGCCAAGGAAAAGTGTCGTAATATAAGATTAAAGAATAATAAAGATGGTTTTTTTTACGTTCTAATTATAGAGCTAGCAAAAGTTGATTCGATAAGATTGTAAGACAAAAAAATGAAAATGAAATTTACAAGTTAGTGTGAGCATTTTCAACTCATTTATATAAGTCGGTAGCACGAGCCTGCTCCGTTTGGTAGGACAAAAAACATTTTTCTGGAAAACTCATCATTTTGCAAGTACATCTAAAAAAAAAATTCCTTTTACAAGTTTCAAATATATTAGAGATGGAACTTGTTTTAAAGTACTTTTCAACTCATTAATTAGTCTCTTTTTCTTTTTCTTTTTTGGTTTTGTTAAGTCTTTTACTATAGTATGAACTAATAAATAAGCATGACTGATGTATATCAATGATAAATTAAAATTTGTAGTTTTCTAGAAAAATAATTAAGTTATTATGTCTACAATACTTTTATTATTTCAGTAAATAAAAAAAGTGAAAAATCACAAATAACAACAATTACAAGTTCTAACCAAATTAATTCAACAAATTACAAATAAAGAGATTAACATAAACTGCTTCCCTAACAAATAAATAAATAAAAATTGCTTCCTAACATAATACAGTAATAGAAAATGTATTTTCTAGCTACTTAAAATTTTGTTTTCTTTTTTTCCTCCCATCTTTTATTTTTCTTGAAATCTGCCAATTTTTGTTGAAAATGAAAATTTAAAAGAATTCATAGAAATAAGTTCTACGTGATAAATGATATACTTCTAGTTACTAAATTCTAGTTCTACCCCCCCAACTATACAAAATTGCATTCTGTGACTGTTTGCACCTTCTTTTCCATTGATCATCAGCATTATTTTTCGCCACTACTTCTTATAATCCCATCTGCAGCTAAAATTGTTTATATTTACAGTCCAACGGAGCATGAAGTTGTTTTCTGATACTCATGAATCATGAATGCAAACTTAGCTATCTGAATGTTCAAGCGCATGATTATTCAGCAGCTGCCACAAAATTTTGAAGCTTGATAACGATGACAGTTATGTCATCTTTGTTTCCTCTGCTACAAGATATATCAACAAGCTTCTTGCATGAATTCATTGCATCTACTTTCTCCCTCGAAACGATTTCAACAGCCTCTTGTTCACTCACCTGAGTTATTCACCAAAGGAAAAAATGATTAATACTCGAAATATTTTGAGATTGAATTAAGTTTATTTTGAGTGTTAAATCTCTATTATATAAGAGAAGGGGAGCAATGGTGTCCTCTTTTGAAATGCCTATTTTGCCCCCCTTTCCATTCTAAATTACAATTTCACTTACAAATCAAAGGAGACTTCAAACAAAAATACCAAAAATATAATTATAACAATCACTCACAAGTCAACTAAAATCATAAAATTGCATAATTTACGTTATGCAAATCACTAAAATGAGAAAACTTTATAAAAACTTAAAAATTCACTTACAAACTACAACCTATGAAAAAATTGACTTGAAATCAAAGTGTCCACTTTCTTTACAATTTATTAAGTACTGTACTTAATTCAAAAATCAACTAAAAAATTATAATATTAGAAATCATAAATAAATTCAATAAAATTTCTATTTTGTTCATAGAATTTAACTTTGAAAAGTAAAAAAAAAAAAAAAAAGCAAAAAGAATGGTGAGAGACTTAAGTGACAGAATCTAAACCAATCAAATTTTGCAACTAATAAAAACAATTATACTTTGTATGTCTAATGTTCAAATTTTGACTCTTATGCCGAAGAAAATCGAGTTTCTGTTTCGAAAAAAATTCAAGCACGCATCGCGTGCAAAAAATTCTAGTACTCCTTATACAAAGCTGATAGATATTAAAATATATTAAGAAATTATATTATAAAAATGCTTGTTAAGATAAAAAACATCTAAAAATATGGTGTATATTATACTCTCTCCATCTCAATATCTATGCTCCATTTGCTTTTCTAAGGTGTTCATTAACTTTGATAGTATTTTCACGAATTTATAAACAATAACATCGTCATATAAATCTAGTAAGATTCATTTCAATGTGAACTTTTGTGACATCAACTTTTTTATATATTTTTTTCAATGTGTAATTGACGTAATGGTCAAAATTTTGTCTTGAAAACCGGGAAAATGGAGCAAAAGTGAAAAAGGCACAACAAATTGTACATGGTCTTAGAATAACATGTTATATTGTTGAGACATGACTTGTTACGTCTTAGCTGCGTGTTTAACGACTAAAGAGAGTTTGTAATTAGAATGGAGTTTTTTTTAGAAATGTAATTGTACCTTGTCCCACAGGCCGTCAGAGGCCAATATAAGGAATTCACAATCTGAAGTTAAGGGCATTTTCAGAATCTCAGGCTCAGAAATAATCCATTGTTTCAAGTGCAGATCTCCTATTGCTCTTGATACTGCAAGAGTACCTTGAAGTCTCCACACTCCATTGCAGCTATGTACAAATCCACCCTGCAATTTTATTTTATACACATGATTAATAAACAAGCATTTTTAAGATAATAAAAGTTTAGAAAGCCATAACTGAGATTGTAATTAATTCTGGTGCGTGATGATATTGTATTATTATTGGATGTACTCACTGAGTTTTCTATACGAGAACGCTCATCTTCTCTGCTGAGGTTATGATCATTTGTCAATGAAGTTGCTAGTCCTTTTCTACTCAATACTACTCTACAATCGCCAACATTTGCAGCGTATAATTCTCCATTCTTTACTAGCACACTCGCTGCACAAGCTCCACTCTTTGCACCCTGCATGAAAATATAATGAGCTTTATCATCTTCCATTTCAGTGACGCCAATTTAAACTCGGGGATAAAAGCTATATAACACATAGAGGTCGTTATGATCCAAAAGCCACTCGAAGAATTAATGGCATTACTTTATGACCTGTTTGGTAATTGATAGTTGACACTTGACAATAATTTTAACAATAAAATTGAGTTATATATAGGTAACTTTTGAAAAAATGTATCATGCCAAATTTCATGCATGGTACTTAATATTTGTCCATCCTCTAATAGATAATTTTATCGATAAATTTCAATAATCATTCATCACCGATTCAGATTTTGTATCTTGTGATAAGAAAAATACATGTTTTGGGATGAATTTTCCTTGTCATGGACATATATATAGGAGTTAGGACGACTTTTGCTATGAATTTATGTATAATTTCATTGCCATAACCTCCAATTTCAAATTCGACCCGTTGAAGTTCTAAACATGTAACTTAGTCAATAATGTTCTAAACATGTAAATGGTTTAGTCAATAATAACAAGAGGATAATTGAGGAAGACAAAGAGAAGTCATCCATGACAAACACCTGATCAACCTAACTAAGTATAAAAAGAATTAAGTTGTCGACAAGAGATTGCGTGAAAAGTCAATTTCCTAAACAAAGGAATTAACAAGGAAAATACAAGATCTGATTACTACGTTTAGATTTAAAAACATAGACAAAGTCAAGATTCCATATATATATATATAACTGTATTATGTCACATAGACGGTTTGAAACAGTCACATAAATAGATTTCATATCTTAACAGAAGATTGTGTTATAAAATTACCTGACTAAGAAACCCCTTATCAGTCTCTAGGTATCCTCTGCGTATGGCTTGTTCTACTGTATGCTGATCTGCTTCAACGATGTTTTCAAGTGAGCTCAGAATGTTCTTTCCTAAGTTATCTGCAACATAATCAGCCGCCGCTTCGCCTCCATGTCCATCCACCACAGCAAAGAACGCCTGCATTACCAACATTATTATTATTCAGTACGAACATCAATTATTCGAAACAAATATTACTCCCTCCGTCCTAAATAACTGGAACATTTGAGTAGCGGTGATCTTTAAAGAACATTCTTATAACAAAATAGGCCAAACTTCTAACACTTTGACCATATTTGAGCAGCGAGTGTCATAAATGACGCAGAAGTAACTTTTTTTAGCGAACTATCAACTTTAGCATGTGAATGGTATTGTTGGATGGCAAATTGGCAATGTACCTGGTTAGAGTCTCCAGAAATATCAGTGATGACCTTGTATCGATCTTCCATGTTTTCTCGCCTTCCTTTCTTGCTAAACAAACAATATTCATTCCCTTGGATCGCAACTTCGACATCTTGGATCTTCCTTTTCTCTGAAGAAAACTCTTTCTCAGGGGAATATGCAGGCAACACAAGCATTGCAGGCCTTTTTCGTGACTTAACTGGCACAGCATTTACATTATTACCAACATCTAAAGAAACATTACTCTCGTGTATATGTTGTGTATGTATGCGACCTCCAAGTTGATGAACCACCACATTTGCAACCCATGGAAGCGGCGAAGGCGGCGAAGAGAGAGATAGTTGACGAGGCAGAGGAATTGCCTCCATTAAAGCTCGAATGAGATACAAAAGTATAGATATAATTGAGATGTTCCAAAGTAAATCGTTCTCAATGTTTATCATAACTTGTTAAATATATATATATATGTATCTTAAGCTTGCTTGTTAAATACTACTATATGATTGATTATTACAAAGAAAAGAATTGGTTATAAATAGAAATGATTCTCATCTTAAAGTAGTTGCCTTATGTAGAAGGTAAACAAAAAACAAAGAGATGATTTTGACGGGTCAAATTAAAGCTGGAGAAGAAGGTTTGTCATAGTCTTTTGAATGAGACAAATGCACGTTTCTGATTGGAGAGAGAATGATGGAGTTGGAAAGTTTCTTTGATTCAAGTGAACAATAGAAATGGTCTTGCTAAATGCTGACGCATTCTAATTCGGTTACCTTATTTTTAAAAGGTTGACTTTTTTTGGGTTTAATTAATCATAGAATAAAACTAATTGCCAAGGTTACACAATTGAAAAGGACAAGGTCAACTATAAACAAAGTGCCAATAATCTGTCTGAAATCCTGGCTATTAAATTTGTAGGGTACTTATCCATTAGATGGAAACTTCGTTTTGAAGGCATTAGATGGAAATTTATTGGCCGGTTAGGGGACCATAGGTTAAGTTATCTAGGTGCTTGGTCAATTAAGAGGATGTTTTTCTTTTTGGTTGTGCAAAGGAGGGGATATGGGACCTTCAATTAAGAAAATGTCTATCAGCATTCCAAACTTATCTTATTACATTCCAATTTGAGAGCACATATTGAAAGCTATATTCCTAACTCTTATCGGGTTGGGTGAAAACAAACAATAGTATAATGTTGATTTAATAACTGATACTCCCTCTGTTCTAAATTAGTTGCTGCATTTTGACCATAGGCGCTATTCACATCATAACTTTGACTATTTTTTACTCTATATACATAAGAAAAAACATAGTCATGTTAGATCTTATTTGATTCGTTCCAATTTTATTTTTCAAATATATAATTTTTTCATATATGTAACTCAAGATATTGGTGTTTGAAGTTGCATCTCGTAAACTGTGAAAAAACAAATGTAGCAACTAATTTGGGACGGAAGGAATAATAAATAGTAGTTTGTCGTCTATATACCTCTATTATATAAGTAAAAGGAGAAGAAGATGTTATCCTTTACAAAAAGTCTAATAATCTCTTAATGAATTTAAATTGTCATACATATTAAATAATCTTTTATTGTCTCTACTTGTCATATATATAATGGAATTGAATTTGCAATTTTAATTAAATATTAAATTAAGGAGAATGATTTTCTTTTATTGCATATATGTTCAAAACTCTAATAAACAATTTGTTGACAATATAACTTGGTTGACATAATTAGAAGAAAAAATAAAAACTTGAATTTCATATTAATAATTTTACTTCAAATATTTTAAAACCTAAATATTATTCGGTAAACTTTTTATATAAATCAAACTCTTTTCCACATTATTGATATTCGACGATTAAACCTCATATACAAATTCTTCCACTCTATTTGAGCACAAGCTTTCTTTTGCTATATATTTCCTTCTCTCAATACTATAATTGAATAATGAAGAACAAATAACTAAAAAAAACTAACAAAACATTGATTTAAGAAAAAACATATTATAAAAATTATAAATGTCTGCTTGTATAAAATTTTGTAACACTAATGAATAACTAATTTTAAAAAAAAACATAAATATAACACGCACACAAAACATGCAAAAGATGCTAGTACTCCCTCTGTTTCCTAAAGATCTTCCCTCTTTCCGTTTAAGGGTGTTTCCAAAAGATCTTCCCTCTTTTGCTTTATTCCTTATTTGGCAAAACAAATTTCCCTATTTACCCTCTCATGTCACTATCATATGGTCCACCATTACATTATTAATTCAATTTTACTTCATTTCTCTCTCCTACTTTAAACCCTTTTTATTTGTCTATTTATCTTAACCCCTTTCTCTCTCCTACTTTACTCATACCATGCCCCACACAACTTGATTTTCCTTGGTATCTGTAGGAACAGTAAGTGGGAAAGTCTTTAGGAAACGGAGGGAGTATTTCATAAAGAAGTCTTTATGTCAATGTCCATAATATTGAAACTTTATCTTCAAATATTTAGTTTTCTTTACAAATTTCCAATATCATTAAATAGCACCTTTAAAGAAGATTATCATGGACATTCAAATGAGATTTTATTCGTAAATTTATCTATTCATTACCATTAATAACATTTATTACCGCTTACCAAGCATGTTTTATTAGCCAATAATTACGGTATGATTTTTGGATCATGGGGCATGATACTACTCATCATGTGGTTGCATCATGCATGCATACATGTCCATAAATCCATGCACAAATTGCACATCATACCCCACAAAAGGGTAGGTCATGATATATAATTTCTGCGCGGTAAGTTGTTTTATGATTATTCAGTCAATTATAAAGCACATCATGTAAGAAAATGTTGTCCTTTAAACAACGTCATTCCAGATTTCCAGCTAAACCCAGTCCACCAAATTAGCTTGCAGCATCTTCAGAGCATTGTCTGATTCAACTCTCTTTTATCAGGTGAAGTAAAATAAGAGGGACAGATTATCAAAGTCAATAGACACATTCATTGGCATTAGTTTTGGTCAATCCGCAGTCAGAATTTCCACCTCAACAATGCTTTTACCGGCTCTTTTGATAATGCCCACAAGGCCAAAACTACTAGATTAACATTTCCGCAACTCTCACTTGTACTCATTCTTCAGCCTGAAAATGAATGAGTCACAAGTGCAGAAAAATAAGAACAAATTCAATGAATGGGCATTGACAAGGCCAAACATAGTGCTATCCATGCAATTTGCTAGGCATTTATTTCTTAGACTTGAACATGCACATAGCAATCAGACAGCAGTGGTTATGTCACTTTTGAACGAGATCACGAGACTAATCCACGGCAACAGTCAGCAAATCTGTTGACAAGTAAACAGATGCATCAGTAATCTCATTGCTTGAACTTCTAGATACTCAAATCCTAAAGAAATGCTAGACGAAGATTTGGAACACCGATAAACAAGATAGTATAGATAACTTACATAGAGCAAGCTGATGATATTCATAGCTATACTTTGATTTCTTTACTCAATTGATTTTTGGACTGAGGTAGTACTTTGGATCCCTGAAAAACCTCAAAATATTCTCTGCCTTATCAGCTGAAAGATCGGTATTTTCCATAATATATTCCTTCGATGCTTTTGCTATTGCTTCAATCGACCCAATAGCTTGATTGAGCTGGACCAATCAGATATTTAGTACCATGTTTTTAACTAGTAAAAGTATGTAGGAAGAGCATCAATGGCAATTTGACCCTATTAATCTGGAATCCTTAATATCAATAAAGTGATCATCAATGCGCTAAGATTTTCCGCTAATTTAAACTTGAGTAGAGAATTATTCATATTCATCCAGCCTGGGTGACATAATGATTTGATGATGAAGTCCATAAGATGATTATCTTTCCTATTAAATGGCTTCCATATAGAATAGAAAATAAATTTTCAAGTATGCAATATAAGATAATTGTTGAGATATACATCGCCTACTATGTAAATATTATCTTTTAGGAAGTTTTTGATTTGTATTGATAGTTTTCTAATTAGTGTAGGATACAAACTATGGTGTATATCTCTAATTACGTTCAAAGCAATCACAACACACATCATTCCAATCTTTCTACTTCTCTACATGGTATTAGTCTAGGAAAATCCATCTTTCTTTCTTCTCGTCTATAACGGCCGGTGATGATGACGCCGTGCCTCCTCCAAAACCTAAACTTGACTCATCTTCTCCATACTATCTTGGCCCCCAAGATTTTCTCACTCCCAATTGTTTTCGCGATAATAATTACAATGACTGGGCGGCGGATCTTCAAACCACCCTTGAAGCTCGTCGAAAATTTTGCTTTCTTAATGGTACCATCACAATACCATCATCTCCCCGACGACTGGGCCACACTCCAAGCTATGCTAATCTTGTGGGTGATGAACACTATCACACCGGAAGTTAAAGCTTCGATTCCGAAGTTTAAAGATCCGCGTCGACTTTGGGAAACTCTTAAAGTCCGGTCTGTCGTGGCTAATGGTCCCCAGATTCATCCACTTCATGCCTCCATAGCCAAGTGTGAACAATCCAAGACGATGTCTGTGACCACTTATTATTCTCATCTGCATGTTCTATGGGAGGAGTTACATTGCCATAAACCTTTACTCATTTGTTCATGTTGCGCCACTTGTGATTTCGGTGCCAATGACGCCAAACGTCGCGAAAAACGCAAGGTACATCAATTCCTTATGGGTCTTTATACTCCTTTTTATGCTCAAACTAGGGCTGCCATTCTTGCCCTAGAAAATCTGCCTTCTCTTGAACGTGTATACCAGATGGTTATACAAGATGAGCGCGTTCGCCTCGCGACTCAACCGCATGACTCTCGGTCATCCCAGGCTCTTGGTTTTTCCGTTCGAGCGTGGACGTCGGGTGCGTCCTGACCACACCCCCATGGTGTGCACCCACTGCAAGAAGTCCGGCCACAACATAGCCACTTGCTTCGAACTCATAGGGTACCTTGCGCATTGGACCAACACAGGTGGTCGTGGCCGTGGCCGCAATGCCGGCAGAGGTCGTGGAGCCCTGCTCGTGCTACTATGGCTGTTGTTGGCAACACATCCGAACAATCAACAAGTGGTTTGAGCCCCTCTTCTGCTCTCTTTTCGACGGATCATGGAAGGATTTAGCGAGAATGTTTGGTAACGTTAAAATTCCTGAAAATCGTCTTACTGGTACGTTTAACACTCATTTCTGGATTCTTAATACTGGTGCTACTCACCGGTAATATTACTTGGCTCTGTAACACTCATTTCTGGATTCTTGATACTGGTGCTACTCACCTATAATATTACTTGGCTCTTTAATGTTCATGATATTGCAGACCGTCCTGTTGGGCTTCATAATGGAAGCACTGTTGTTGCTAATAAAGAAGGCTTTGTCCGCTTGTCTAGCACTATTGTTCTTCCTCATGTGCTTTATGTACCTGAACATTATTGCAACTTGTTATCCATCTCTCAATTGTGTGATAGTTTGCATTGTATAGTCCCATTTGATTTTCATATGTATATGATACAAGACGTGCAATGGAGATGATTGGAACGAGTGTTACACATGATGGACTTTACTTCTTAGGTGGCATGGATTTTATTCATGCATGTCTCTGTGTGACTGGTGAAACTTCTGTTTTGGATTTATGGCATCGTTGTTTGGAGCATGATTATGTCACTCACAACTTTGCTCTTAAAATTCCATCTCGCTCCAAAGGTACTCCTTATCCTATTGCACATTATATCAATTGTGATAGTTTTTCTGCAAATTGTTGTGCTTTTCTTGCATCTCCTACTTCTACTAAAGAGTCGAGGTCTTTTAAGGAGGCTATGAGAGATGAAATTTGGCGCCGCTTTATGCAGTAACAGATCAATGCTCTTGAACACAACGGTACTTGGACCATGGAGTATCTTCCTCCTAACAAACGAGCCTTAAGTAGCCACCGGGTGTTCCGCAACAAATATGATTCTAATAATCTTCTTGATTGGCGAAAATCTCACTTAGTGGTCATGGGCAACCATCAACGGAATGTATTGACTATATTGAGACTTTTGCTCCTTTTGCTAAAATGGTTACTGTTTGCGCCTTTCTTGCTATTGTTGCATCTAAGCATTGGGAACTTCACTAAATGGATGTTCAAAATTCCTTTTTGCATGGTGATCTCGAAGAGGAAGTTCATATGAAACATCAACCTGATTTTGGTGCCTCTTATCTGAAGCTTGTCACTGCTCTTCGTCACTTTGGCTTTTCTTCAGTCATGCTGTGATTGTTCACTCTTCACCTACACTAAGGGCTATGTTTAGATTAATAACCTAGTGTATGATCTCATTATTGCTGGGAATGATTCTGCTGCTTTACTGACTTTTAAAGTCTATTTGAGTGATTGTTTTCGTATGAAGGATTTTGGTCCTTTACGGTATTTTTTTGGGCATTGAAGCTGCTCACAGTTCTACATGTCTATTCCTTTGCCAGCATAACACCTTGGATATTGATGCTGAAGCTGGCATGTAGGGTGTCAAGCCTTCTGATTCTCCTATTGAGCCGAATCATAAGCTTGGTCTTGCTACAAGCGCTCTTTTTGATGATCCTGAGGTCTATAGACAACTTGTTGGTCGTCTTATCTATCTTGCTGTTACTCGCCCTGTTCTTCTATCTGAGTTTATGCAGGCTCCTCGTGAGGAACATCTTGATGCTGCCTTGATTTGACTTTACAGGGTTGGTGTGATTCTGACTTGGCAGTCTCTCTCGATGTTCTCTTACCGGTTGGCTTGTCTTTCTTGGTCACTCTCCTATCTCCTGGAAGACGAAGAAGCAACCTACTGTTTCTCGTTCTTTTGCACATGCTGAGTATCATTCTATGGCCGCTATCACATGTGAGTTAAAGTGGCCAAAAAGCCTTCTTAGTTTGGGAGTTCATCATCCAAAAGCTATTCCTTTATTTTGTGACAGTCAGCTTTACATCTTGCCTACAACCTTGTCTTTCATGAACGCACAAAACACATTGAGGTTGATTGTAACTTTATTATGAGTGATGTTATTACTGATTGTCTTATTGCTCCTTCCTGTGTTCCTATTACTGCGCAGTTGGCCGACATTTTCACTAAGGCACTTGGGAAAACTCGGTTTGATACTCTTCTTCGCAATTTGGGCATTTTGGTTCCCCGTGCTCCAACTTCATGAGGGATTTTGAGATATACATCGCCTATTATGTAAATATTATCTTTTAGGATGTTTGTTGATTTATATCGATAGTTTCCTAATTAGTTTAGGATACAAACTATGGTGTATATCTCTGATTACATTCAAAGCAATCACAACATACATTATTCCAATCTTTCTACTTCTCTACAATAACACATCCCTCAAACAAACAAATATATGTTGACCTCCAATGTAGACCTCCTAATAACTAGCTAACCGCCATAATACCAATTATCAAAACATGGAGAATAGCATCGACTCTATTACCCGGTTGATTAATTAACAAAAATTTCTGCATAAGGCTCCCATTCTGGGGATGAATTTTTCTCAGATTACCATTCCACTACATAAACATAGCACTCTTGTACATCGGAAAGAGCAGAACTAACTTCTAGCGCACCCCAGAATTGTCAATGCATACTTTCGCCCTCATTAAAGGGCACACTAGTGAAATTATATGCAAGTGAAATTTGACTTTAATGTAAAAAAGGCCACTTAAATCTCCTCTGTTCTCAAGGCAGAATTTAATTTTCTGTTTTCCCTTTTATCTTTTTTGGTTGAGATTAGGGATTCAGAGGTAGCGAAAGGGTGATTAATCGAGGTAAGGGGTATTAATGATATACAGATAGACTGATAGAGGTAGATAAGTAACCTTTTCTTTTTCCTGTTAGCACCAGCAGATCAAACAATATCCAAACTTCCTCCAAATCCAAATCTTTCCTTTATGGACTTAATATTCATATCAGTGTTACTCCGACATCTTCATTCACCTCAAAAATAGGGTGTTGTGTCGTATCATGTCCGACACGACACTTTACTTGAATACTTCATTTTAAACTAAAAACTTGATTTTTTTTCTATAAAATAGCCGAGTCGGACACTTGGACACCCGTATTCGAGTAGACACATAATCCGTGTCTGAGTAACATAGATTCATATTATGCAAATTGGCAATTTCACACATTCACTTATCAAAGGACATATTACACATCTAAATACGGTGAGTAAAACTCTCATTGCAAAAGATAATGCCTCATTGGTAAGAGCTCATTGCATTTCACGATCATTAAAATCATTTACTCAAATTCCAAACATCATGTTAATTTTTAACGTGATAAATATGACTTTGTAATGCCAAGCAGAGGGCTATCTATTCTAAGAGGAAAAATTAGAGTAGGATTTATGCTATTTTGATTACCGAATTTGCATCATGATTGTCTATGCCCGGTATGGAAGTAACAACCCTGAGAAAAGCATCCATCCCTTCCACAGCATGTTTCCTCTGAAAGAAAAAGGATTGCATCACGTCTGATTGTCATTTGATAAAGTTCAATGTCACTGAGAAATAAAAACAAACCTCAGCCTTCATCCTTGCTACGATATCTTGCTGCTTACACACTGGACAGAATTTTCGTCATTCAATTAAGTCAGAATAAGCGACCACTCAAAAATGACACCACGAGCACTACAATTTTTTCCCTTACCACCACGGGCGTGAGCAAGCTTCACAATTTTCTCAAATCCCATCTCCAAGTCAAGAACTGGCAAAAATGTGGGCCTTCCAACTTCAATTCCACTCCTTCACAACTCAACAAACCAAATCTTTAATTTCCAGTTGAGTTCAATAGACTAAAACAAACAAGATGCTCGATTAAGGAACTCACTTGAAGTAAGAGCGAACAAAGGAATCGTTTTGCTCCCTAGTAGGAAGGGTGACAACAACATAAAGGTTTCCAAACTGCTCCTTCAGCTTATATACCCTATGTATATATGTCACAGCCAGTAAGAACTGCAAGAAAGTTTTAAGAAAAGCCTCGACAAAACTGTTTACCTGTGATACATATGTGATGTGCTGCTGCAATCCCAGGAAGTCATAAAGACGAAAGCCACTGACACTCCTCCACAGTTGAAGATAAAATCCTATTTACATACGCACATACATGAAATGATTAAAGAAAAAGTAATTGAAAAGTTTGAGAGATCATGAACAAATGAGAAAAGTACAAGCGAATTACAGGTGCAATCGGAACAACATTAAGCCGGAAGGAGTTTGCACTAAGGAATGTCGCGATGAAGTTGATGAAGGATGGGTGTTGTTCCTCTTTCCACCTATTGTTCATCATACATACCCCACTACTACCTGCATGATAACACAAAACTTGGCATATTTACTTGAGCATTATCTAAAGATAAGAGACATAGAGGGGGGCAATATTTTCCGATGAATACACAAATTATAAGAAGCCATAATAAGACAGCTAACCTAATTCTTAAATAACACCCTGTTTTTTCCCAAATACAAAATTTTTTTCTCAAAGAAGCACAACTATAAACTGATCCTGGTTGTTTCTGCACATTATATTAGCCCAAGAGTTACTGTCTATTCTTCGAGTCTCATTACAGTACCAGTGCGTTGGTATTACTGCTCCATCACCTATGTAGCATGGAAATGGCGGGGCTTTCGAAAACAAGAAACCTTAAGTTCCATAAATCCATCCAGGTTTCTACTACTTCTATCTTCATTAGCACAAGAACGGTTGGAAATTCGGAAATGAAAATGTTTTGAAAGGGGAAATCTCATGTCCTAGAGGAATCTGAGCTTGATCCATCACAGACAGACATTTCACTTTTTCTTTGTTCATGGACAACATTGCCAATTTCGTGTGCTTGAATGTTACCACGAGTAACAACAACTAAATAAAGGATTTATCGTATATTTTCTTCATTGCGACAAAAATTTCCCCTCAACTGAACTTCTGAATTCTAATTAGTTTTCTCGGTATGAAATGCAAATGTCCTGATCAGGCCCGTCCCTGAGCCAGGGCAGGAGGGGCGGCCGTCCTGGGCCCGGGGATGACAGGTCATTCATTACTGATTTCCAGCAACAACACTTGAAAAATTGATCTCATGAAATTAAACAAGAACAAGTGAACACAAATATGCGCATCTACAAATTGTAACATACATTTTCTTATCATTTACTTCCATGAAACAAAGATGAAATAAGAAGTTAAACCAGAAACTCGAGTCATAAGTTTATAACATGTAAATTATCACTAAAAACATGAGATAGCATATATGAGAAAGAAAAAAATAAGTTGAATTCATGAAACAAACAGCATAAAACCAATCGCATGAATAATCACATGAAGTACATTCTCAAAAATTGCAATTCCACACCAAAATCCGCAACGAAACAAGTAGATTCATCTAAGGAACAAAACAAGAACCTGGAACGAGCTTCTGCAATTCGAGCTTTGCGTATGACATACGAGAGGTTCCAGATTCCAGAGGTTCTAAAGGAATTCAATTTGCGTATGAGTTGAGCACCGCACCGTCACCGTCACCGTGAGCGTTTTTGGAGTGTTACTCGCATATAGGCTATACCTATGGAGTTTAAGTTTTTTTTTAAGCACAACACCCGGAAATGTAATATAAATTGACGAGTTTATTTCTATTATATAAGCAAAGTGATGAACTACAGTGTCGTCTTGTAAGATTACTGTTCTACCCTTTACTTATTCAAAAAATGCTAACTATAAAATATTCAATTAATAATTAATAAGAAAACTTAAGATTGTCTAATTTATAATAAGATATAATATACACATAATATATTTTCCAAAATAATATGCTTAAAAAGAGATATTTTTGATTGAAAATTAAACTAATCTAACTAAAGCAATTTCAAGCAATTAAAAAGTAAGAACTTATACATTAACATAAACGTGCATATAAGACTAGTAATAGCTTATTGTATATCGATGATCTGTTAGGATTCTAAATATTATCATATGAATAGGATTATTATTCCTAGCCTGTTCTCTCCATCTTATTTTCAATTCAGTTACAATCAGTTGGATTCATGCTTCGTTTGGTAGGGTGTAAAATATTTTCCATGAAAATTAGTTTTCCTTTTCCTCTCCTTTTTCCAATGTTTGGTATGCTAAGGGGTGTAAAACAAGTTTTCTATCAAAGTAGCTATAGCTGGAAATTATTTTGCTTTAAAAAAGAAGGGAAAACACATTTTTCTCCCTTCTTCTTAGCAACCTTTTACTCTCCTTTTATCCATCCTCTTCCTCCCCATCTATTTTTCTCATTCCATAACTTTTTTTAGATTGAACCAAACAAAAGAAAATTAGCTTCACAATTGGATTTTCCATGTAAAATGTTCTATATTGAAAATATATTACATCCAACCAACAGAGCCTCGTTTCCAATCAGTTTTGTTCACTTCCTAATTATTTCGCTGATAATAAAATAATATAATTTATTATTAATAATTACAATTACAATTATTTTATCATTATCATTATCATTATTATCATCATCATCATCATCATTACTATTAGTATTACTATTACTATTACTATTACTACTTCCTCTGTTTCATATTACTCGTTACACTTCTCAATTCACAGACTCCTAGGCAATTTTTGGAGAAGAGAGAGGTAGAGAGTAAAAATATAAGGGACCCATGTGAGAGGAGGGAGATAGAGAGAATTTATTGCCCAAAAATGAAGTGTAGCAAGTAATGTGAAACTTCCCACATTAGAAAATGTAGCGAGTATTACGAAACGGAGGAAGTATTACTATCACTATCACTATCACTATCACTATTTTTTATTATTATTATTATTATTATTATTATTATTATTATTATCTACCATCTACTAGAAGTTGTTGTACTTTAAGCATATTAGCAAGACTTACAAATATTTCTCTACTTAGGCGAAGTTGTTCTTTGCACAAGTTACAATAGCCTGTCAACAATCAAGATCCTATGTATAAAATGATGCCACCATTCTCCCCCCCGAATGCAAAGGCATTTGTTCAACTTGGGTTGTCAATCTCCTAAACTCATGCAATGCTATACGCGTCAAACTTCATTGCACCAAATCTTCATCCATTCTACATAGGCACATATACATTTAATGCAATTTGATTTAGACAAACATATAAAATTCGATAATAACTATAAATTCCACAATAAGTTCCACATGTAAAATACGATAATAACAATAAGTTCCACATATAAAATCATCATAAATAAAATAAGTAAAAGTTCTAACTAAAAAGCAATCCACCATAAAGTCACACAATTTTAACTAGATTATCCTTCGCAACCATCTAAGTCATAAAACATATTAAGATCATCCATAGGCGTCTCTGGCCTATTAATATAATCATTTGAAAGTGCGCAATGTTTCCTAAAGAAATGAAGTATGCCGTCATTATTACGCAAAGAGACAAAAATATATTATATTATTAAAAACTATTATTATCATCAATTATATTACATTACTACATTATACTATACTATACTATACTATATTATATTATATTATATTATATTATATTATATTATATTATATTATATTATATTATATTATATTATATTATATTATATTATATTATATTATATTATATTATATTATATTATATTATATTATATTATATTATATTATATTGTATTATATTATATTATATTATATTATATTATATTATATTATATTATATTATATTATATTATATTATATTATATTATATTATATTATATTATATTATATTATATTATATTATATTATTATATTATATTATATTATATTATATTATGTTATGTTATGTTATGTTATGTTATGTTATGTTATGTTATGTTATGTTATGTTATGTTATGTTATGTTATGTTATGTTATGTTATCTCATGTCATCTCATGTCATATCATGTCATATTATTATCATCCATAGGCATCTCTGGCCTATTAACAGAATCATTTGAAAGTGCACAATGTTTCCTAAAGAAATGAAGTATGCCTTCATTAATACGCAAACAGACAAAAATATATTATATTATTAAAAACTATTATTATCATCAATTATATTACATTACATTACATTACATTATATTATATTATACTATACTATACTATACTATACTATACTATACTATACTATACATATTATATTATATTATATTATATTATATTATATTATATTATATTATATTATATTATATTATATTATATTATATTATATTATATTATATTATATTATATTATATTATATTATATTATATTATATTATATTATATTATATTATATTATATTATATTATATTATATTATATTATATCATATCATATCATATCATATCATATCATATCATATCATATCATATCATATCATATCATATCATATCATATCATATCATATCATATCATATCATATCATATCATATCATATCATATCATATCATATTATATTGTATTATATTATATCGACATAGCTTTGCAACTGTAAACGAGTTAGGTTTCATAAAGTTGATGAATTTTGATTTGGATACTTTTCAATAGATTTAATGATCAACATCCAAAGCACATTTCACTCCATAAGGGAGTCTGCTTACTCCGAGAACCTCAAAATCTCTGACAACAATTTGGTACTCGTATATTTAGATGGGTCCGTCACTACCTTCCTCTTCTGCACGAAATCTCTATCTCTCTGTCACCTCTCCATTATCTCTAATATATAAAAAAATACAGTTATTAATAGGGATATTTCATTTGGTACCATTGAATTTTTGGCTTTTTCATTTCGTACCACTGTTATTTTAAAATTCCACATGATACCACTCTAATTTAATATTAATCTTTATCATACCATTTTTTAACTAAAATGTTAGTTAATGGTTGAACAAGAATTCGATTTTGTTTGGGTTTGCATGTTTCAATTTGCAGTTGCAAAGATTTAATAAATTATGATTTTAGGTGTCGTTTTAATCCTTAAAGCTCTATTTTTCAGTCAAAAATTTCATAAAAATGATCATAATATTCTATGTCTTTTTATTGTCAAATATGACCTCAACTTTGACCTTACCGACTAAAACGATTACTAAAACCTTAATGCAAATTAAAAAATGTAAATCGAAGTAAAACTCTAGCCTTTTCTAACTTAAATTAACACTTTACTTAGTTGAATGCTACAATAGGGAATAAAATCAAATTATAGTAGTACCATGTAGAATATCAGAAAAATAGTGGTATCAAATGAAAAAGCCAAAAGTACAATGGTACCAAATGGAATATCCCCTATTAATAATATAAAAATAATTTTTTGATATAATATCCATAAAAATATTGTAAAATTAATGTTTCTATAAAAATTATGTAAAGGCCGAAAAAGAAACTTATTCGTGATTTGGACTAAAAATCAAAATTTTAAAAAATGCGGGCCAAATATTTTTTTGTTCTGGACCAAAAATCAAATATTCAAAAAACTTGGACCTAATTAGGGCCTTTTAATATGTAAGTTTGCCCTAAGGCCTCCAAAATCTCATAAACGGGATTGGTCCTGATCACTGATTCGAAATTTCCAAAAAGGAAGAAATAATTCTCAGATAAACACAAAAGCAATAAAAGCATAAATCGTGTATAAGAAAATTAAAACAATAATAGACGATGATATGATCAATCTTCGTCTGAAAATGCGCTCAAATAAGATTGCTGAACGTCGTGCACGAGAACAATTAATTTTAAAGTACAAAATAGCTAATTGAGTTTGCGAACTCGAAAAACAAATAAAATGTAGGTTATCCAGTGGATATGGAACAAAAGAACAAATAATCTATAATCTAGGGCGAAATTGGGGGAAATTCGAGGGTTTTAAGTTCTTTGATTGATGACCTGCTAGTTGTGTTACTAAAATTGCACTGAAAAACTTAACAATAGAAGGAAGAAGAATTTACCAGTGTGGTGTGTAGAGTCAGATGAAATTCGAGGAGCTTGAACGTTGTAACCTCTTCCCAAATCAGCCATTAATGCTGAATGCTCAGCAACTGCTACTACAGAGAGAGACAGAGAGTGTGTGAACTGTGAAGGAGGAGAGAGACAGAGTGAGGCGGAGTGGCCGTGTGGGGAGAGCGCGACAATGAGATTTAATTCAATTAGGCGATGTTCTTTTAAAATGAACTAGTAGGAGCTCCTTATTTTCCAAATAAATAGTATTAGTGTCAAAATAACTTTTACTATGCACATGATGCACATATTGTTATACAAAAAAGGTAGTTGGTAGAAAAAATAGCTTTAAAAATTTATTTCATAACTAAAATAATGACATGCATCTTTATAAGCAATTTAAATATTAATTATATAGAGATATTTTGTGAATTTTACGGGATGATGGCACACCAAAGTCTCGAAGTATTGGTGTTCCTTTAAAGAATAAAGATTTTCAACCCAAGATGAGAGGGCGTCAAGCGCCGGTTCATTTTGCAGATGTACAAACTCTGTATATCAAGTGCATTTTCGTAAATAAATGTTATTAATAATAAGTTGTGACTTTTCTTTCAACCTGACTTGCGTGAACGCGATTCACATTAAAAATATTGTGGAACAGGCCCAGGCACGTGACCCACTACAAAGTACTCACTCCCACACTTTCAAAACCTGCGATTTTCTCTCTCTTCAATATTTCCAAAATTCGAAGATTCTGTCGCTCTTAAATTTTCCTCAAATTATTCTCTCTCTTTATTCAAATTATTTCTCAATTTCATACAAAACCTAAATTTACGTACATCTCTTTCAGAATCAAATTATTATTCTTATTTGATTCAATAATTGTAACACTATATTGATTCGAAATTGATTCTTCAACAATTTCCTGTTCAATTAAACGACTACGAGAAATTCATGGAAAATTCGAGTTTAATTGAGCAAATAGATCTCAATAGTATCGTAGCATGTAATATTATAGACTACTTAAATTGGAGCATTGACGCACTCGATGACAAACAGTATCACAATTCAATTCAAAATGAGCATCAAGATCCAATCATAATAAATCTCAATAGTACACCAAGTTTTGAAGGTAACAACATCGAAGTCAATAATTTCATTCGGTTGATTAAACAAAGCAGTAACACTATAATTTTCTGTAGAAAATGTGAAGTTGTTTCATGATGAGCTCGAAAATCAAGTTGACAAGCATTATGTTATAGTATCAACTGTCATTCTATGTAAGTTTAATAAAACACACTATATCATTCATATATTAACTATATCATAAATAGATACACTATATCACACAGAAAGACAATATAGCATACTGAAAAAAATATTACGTACACTATGAAAAACAATAACGCAGAATAATACACAAAATACATATCATAAATAGATACACTATATCATACAAAAACACATTATAACATATATAGAAAATATTACGTACACTATGAAACACAAAAATGGACTAGTACACAAATACACTATATCACACACCCATGCACTATATCATAAACTAGCATGTTTTGCACGCGATGCATGCTTGGATTTTTTTCCAACATAAGTAAGAGTCAAAATTTGAACATTAGACATACGAAGAATAATTATTGTTTTTAGTTACAAAATTTGATTGGTTTAGTCTCTGTCACTTAAGTCTTTCACAGATCCTTTTTTTTTTCTTTTACTTTTCAAAGTTAAATTCCACTAGGGGAAAAAAAAGGAAGGGTTGCGCTTTCTTCATTACGCAGCCCTTCTAGACAGTAGGGCTGCGCTTTTAAATAAAACGCAGCCCTTCTTTACAGTAAGGCTTCATTTTTATAGAAAAGCGCAGCCCTTTTTTGTGAAGGGTTGCGCTTGTCTAAAAAACGCAGCCCTACTGTAAAGAGAATGGCTGCGTTTTTTAGACAAACGCATCCCTTCCTTGTGAAGGGCTGCGCTTTTCAAGAAAAACGCAGCCCTACTTGGGCTTTTTTTTAAAAAAAAAATAATTTAAAAGAAATTGCAAGATTTTAGGTTAGTCTCCTCTCTCCTCATTTCACGCCTCCCTCCTCATTTCATTTCGCGCCTCTCTGATCTCCTCATTTCATTTCACGCCTCTCCTCTATCTTCTCTCTCCTCTCTCCACTCTCTCCACTCTCTCCTCTCATCTTCTTCCGTCGTCACTGTCGCGTTTTCACATTCCCAGTTCTCCTTAACTTGTCCTCTCAATCAATTAGTCATGCAACTTCATCATCGAAACCCAAACAGTTCAATCTCTTCCCGTCAACCTCGAATCCGATTCTATGGAGGGCATTGAGAAGGCCTGTGTCCAAGGACAAGTTAGCCATGATGAGTTGTCCGCTCCAAAACCTCTGAACCCACAACCCAAAGCCTTGCACCTCACCCCAGAAATCCACCTCTTCACAATAAATTCACATCTCCAGAAAACATTCCAACATTTTTTGAATCGAAGTTATATTGCTGGAATTGTTGACTGGCAGATGTGCTCGTGAAGTGGTTTCTGGTGAATAAGGGGGAGGTGTTGATTTGACAAACTGGGTTCGGTTGCGATTTGCTGAAGGACGGGGTTCTGATTGCTTTGACTCTGTCCTGAATGCAGAAATGGGAAATCCTACTATAGCTAAGGGTTCAAAGGAGGTCCTTGCAATAGCTTTACGATGTATACGCTCAGTTTCTGAGAGACCATGTATCAAGATTATATATGAGGATCTTTCATCCATTTAGGTTTTTCGTGTTTTAGTTTTTGGAATTTTATCTTCCTAAAATGGGATATGTTACTAGGTAGCCTTACTTTTGAGGGTTGGTTTTTTTTTCTGTAGGCAGTGAGTTTTGTTTTTTCTTGAATGATGATGATTGTGTAAATGGGTTATCGTTCAATGTTTGCATTTTGAGCAACCAGATTTAGAGCAATTAAGAAAGCATTGAACTAGATTTAGTTTTTGTTTTTTTTTTCATTTTCGTTCTTCTGTATTTTAGTTTTAGTTTTTGTTCCTTTTTTTTCATTTTCGTTCTTCTGTATTTTAGTTTTAGTTTTTGTTCCTTTTTTTTCATTTTCGTTCTTCTGTATTTTAGTTTTAGTTTTTGTTCCTTTTTTTTCATTTTTGTTCTGCAATTATGTGATAACATTTTTTGATTTTCTGTTTTAGTTTTCATTTTCCTGACCTGCATATTCCTTATTCCCCTTTAGGATTTGGATGGTTTACTTTAAGGTTTAATGCAAATGTTAAAATTCAGAAAATGTGAGATTAATATATAAGTAAAAAAATGGAAAAAAAAAAGATTTTTTTTTTTTTGTTAGGAAGGGCTGCGCTTTTACCTAAAAAGCGCAGCCCTTCGTTGTGAAGGGCTGCGTTTGAAAAGCGCAGCCCTACTTAAAAAGTGAAGGGCTGCTATTGAAAGGGCAGCTGTCAAAAAGCGCAGCCCTAAGGGCCTTTTTTAGCGCAGCCCTTCCTTATTTTTCCACTAGTCTTCTATGAACAAAATATAAATTTTTTGAATTTATTTATGATTTTTATATTATAATTTTTTAGTTGATTTTTGAAAAAAGTACATTACTTCATATATTGTGAAGAAAGTGAACACTTTAATTTCAAGTCAAATTTTTGTGAGTATGTATTGACGTTGTAGTGTATTGATGGTAGTTTGTAAGTGAATTTTTTAGTTTTGGTAAAGTTTTCTCATTTGAGTGATTTATATTATGTAAATTATGCAATAATTCTATAATTTTAGTTGACTTGTGAGTTATTGTTATAATTTTATTTCCAGTATTTTTGTTTGAAGCCCCCCTTGATTTAATTTGTAAGTGAATTTGTAATTTAGAAATGAAAGGAAGGTATAAATAGTCTTTTCATTTTGGGACACCATAGCTCCCCCCTTTCCTTATATAATATAGATAGATACATTGCATATAGAAATTACGTATGAAAGCGCAATAGAATACAAAAATACATATACAATAATACACATAAATACACTATATCATAAATAGATACACTATTGCAAAAGTGACAAAAATATCTTAATCTTTTGTAACAGGTTCAACTAAATAATCATTGAATAAACATGAAATTGGGGGAGTTGTACTTGGTCAAGTAAGACCAACTTTGGATGATATGCATGAGCTATATTGTCAAAATGCTACTATAGGGTTTGGTGTTAGAAAATCCAAAATAGAAAAAAGAAGAGAGAAGGGATTAAGTGGTGCATCAGAAGTATTATGTCTGCTCTACTCAAGGGAAAAGGAATACTAAAACGAAATAAAAATAGGGAGAAAATTATACAGATATAATGATACTAGAAAACAATTCAAAACAAGGGAACACCTTAAGGAAACAGAGGACAGGAAGAGTTATGATCACAAAAACCGAATGCCCTGCTTTAATTAGAGAAAGGGTGAACCCTGAAGGACACTATGAGATAGTTCAGCATGTTATGAAACTCATCCACTTATAAGAGAACCACTAAATTACCTTCATAGATCTGAGCGTCAAATGAGTGATCCAGAGCAATAAATCATACAAGGTATGCAAGAGTGGGGATTGAGACCAATAGATTCATTCAAATACATGAGTACAAAAGCTAGTGGTGAAGATGTATTGGGGCATTCCATGAAGGACCACTTCAACTGCTGCTATAGACTCAAAATAAAACTAATTGAGGGAAAGGATTCACATTATGTTGTTGATAACCTTTATGAGCAGATGCAAACAAATAGTAACTTCTTCTTTACAGTAAGATTGAATGATGAATGAAAAGTTTGTTGCTTGTTTTGGAGAGACGCTATGATGCTTGAGGACTACACAATCTTTGACAATGTTATGGTTTTTGATACTACATATAGAACAAACAAGTATAATCTCATTTGTGCACCATTTGTAGGAATTTATAACCATTGGAAAATCACAATGTTTGCATATGCATTTCTTGCGGATGAGACAACATCATCATTTGAATGAGTTTTTGAAACATTCACAAAGTCAATGAGAGGTAAATGTCCAATAACTATATTCAGCGACCAAGATGCTGCAATTGGAGCAGGAATAAAAAAGAGACCGATGTTTATGTGAATTTCTACAACTTCTATTATAAACTATTGCAGGAGCAATATATATTATTTAAAAACTAACTATATAAACTTATTGACAGACTTTCCCAACCTCAAGACCCAACTATGTTTATGCCATTTGAGTCAAAATGCAAATCAACGATTTGGATAGATGAAGGCAGATAGGGACTTCAAGAACATTTTTTATATGTGTCTGAGTGGTTGCATTACAAAGACATAATTTGAATAAACTTGGAGCATAATGACCAAAAAAATACAAACTAAAAAGATGATGGTTGGTTCCAGAGATTGTATAGTTTGAAAGAAAAATGGTGTACATCATTTAGCAAGGATTTTTTTCTCTATAGGAATACTATCTTCACAAAGAAGTGAAAGCACAAATCATGCTGTTGGGATTAAAGCAAACAAAACCACTAGCTTGACTGACTTCTTTTGAGTATTCCAAGAAACAGTAAAAAGGTGGAGAAGACAGGAAGAAAGAGATGATTTTAATTGTTCAAAGGGAATACCAAAATCAGATCTCTGCATGAGTCCACTATTAAAACATGCTGCTTTACAGTACACACATCCTCTTGTCCAAGATTAATTCAAACATGTAATGGCAAGTGTAGTTGAATTAGTTGGTACACAAGGGAACATTCTGACATACAAGGTTCTCCTCAATTGCATTGATGGTTCTTCTCAACATGTCTCCCTCAATTACCCAAAGAATATAATTGAGTGTGGATGTAGAAATTTTGAAGAATTAGGTTGGTTGTGTTTTCATGCCATAAGAGTTTTACACTTGTATTCTGTCCAAAAAGTACCAAAGAAATACATATCATCAAGATGGACAAGATTTGCATAAAAAGAAGTTAGAAATAATTATATTAAACTTACATCATTCAGATATGGGGATTCAAACTCTTCTGAGCTGTCAAAAAGTAGCATATGGACAAGTATATACATACCACAGTCTAAATCATATGCACCTTTTTTACAGCTTCCTTTCACTTCTGTCATTGGGCAAAAATACATATCATCACCTT
Organism: Beta vulgaris subsp. vulgaris; assembly: GCF_026745355.1. NCBI lineage: Eukaryota > Viridiplantae > Streptophyta > Magnoliopsida > Caryophyllales > Amaranthaceae > Beta > Beta vulgaris. The sequence continues at coordinate 45,477,145 of NC_079202.1, forward strand.
CAAATTGTGGGATTTTATAATATTGGAAAAGATTTGAAACTCCATCAGCAATGATTGAATTGAGAGTCTCTATCATTTTATTATATTCCTCATCCTCATCCCATATATTGTTATCAATATAAAAAAATAGTATTTTTCTTTGTTTCAGCACAAACATGACATAATGATTAGCTCCTTTTAGTAAAATTGGGAAAATAAACCTACAAAAGTATAAACTCACTAAATGAGAATAAAAATAATTATGTCATAACATATTTACTTAATACTATATAAACTGTAGCACACATAACACACTATATCATACAAAAATCCAGTATATCATATACAAACATAGTATATCACATACAAACCCACTATATATTTGTCCACTCTGTATCACACAAAAGACACTACATCATAAACAAAGCCACTATATGATATATAAACACACTATATTATATACAAACCCACTATATATTTGTCTATACTCTGTAGCACAGAAGACCTATATCATAATCACAGCCACTATATGATATCTAAACACACTATATCATATACAAATCCATTATATATTCGTCAATTTTATACTAACAAATACTTTCATCATAAGTTCAAAAACAAAACTTGTAACACCCCAAAACTTTGGTTCTAAAACTTTATAAAATATTCACTTTTCATTAAAATATCTGACCAAACCTTTAGGGTGTTACCGCCGCATCTAATGTTCAAAATAAATGCAAGGCTAATTATTAGAAATAAAAATTTTACTCACAAACCAAAGTATCAAAATAAACCAAACTAAGTTGTCTACTTTATACCAAAACAAAACTAAACAATCTCAAATGACAGTACTGTAGTGTTTATTAAACTAGGTGAACTTAAAAACTATAAATTCACTCATTCCTGCAACGTAGTCCCTTTCACCAACCTGCACAATATAAATAGGAAAAGAGCAAAGAAAAACAAAAACACAAAAATTAGCGAAAGCTAAGTAATTACAACTCCATCCCGTAAAATAATAATAATAATAGTTATATTTTAAAAATAATTTTTATAACATACATACAAATATAATACAATGCAGACAAGATAACATAAAAGACAATATAACGTAATACAAACAAGTATATAACACACTTAATCAATTATATACTCCAAGTTTATATGATCACACAACTCAAATTTAATTATTGAGGGGAATCGAACGTCAGTAGGCCGGGACTAATCCCAGTAACCACCTACTTCAACATGGGTCGTCACCCAATAAATTAAGAGCAATGGCCAATATCGTTTTGCAGAGCGTCCCTAGTGTGCACACCCCTCTCTAATCTAATGGGTATCCGCAATGCGCACCAATAGTATTAGGAGGAAGACAATAAAGAGTTGTAACATAATAAAATCAAGTACTGTTCATCACCTATGGAGGATCCAAATCCACAGGATAATTCCCTCAATAATTTTCCACTTTACGTGATTAATAGATTTTTTTTAAAGTGTACACATCAAACATCACATTAACATTAACAGGAACATCTTAGTTCAATAAATTATTTTCACAACTTAGCCACTTAATATAAATTATATAACAACGTCCATAATTCATAGTAACCAATATATCCATCATTTGAGCCTCATAGAGTCACAATATATATCAACTTATAATACCGTTCGTTACATCATTAACACACTAGTTATCCCATTAAGTACATTATCAATATTAGTATAATTTTAATACGATGGTATAATTAGGTACATTATAAATCCAAATTCATAACAACAATACCAGTAGATACATTTATTATACGCAGGGATAATAGTACTATAGTAATAATAATAATAATAATAATTTTAGTCATAGAAAGTACTATACTATTCCTGTCACATAATATACATCTAATATAAACATAGAATCACATAACAACATGTATTATACATAGCACATACGATTCCTAACGGGATTCTAGTTGTTGATGGACATTGTAAATTACCTCGAACGCGTCCCAAATATAGCAATATCAACTAAAATTCGCCTCCTACGAAGTTTCCGTCTACAACAAATAATATCACCTAAAGTTAGTCAATTAATATAACATCCCGAAAAAATAATTAATAAATTTACAAGACTAATAATAAACAATTTTGAAAACAAAAGAAGGAAGAAAATTTTAAAAAAAAGAAAACAAAAAAACCGTGAATCTGCCAAAGGAATTTATCCAACAAAAATCACAATTTTGTATAATGAGTGACAGCAAAGTCACAACTCACGTGACTTGCTGCACTATTATAGCTCCTTTTCTTTCTTTTTTTTTTTGTTTCTCTTTTTAAAACCAATAGTTGAATTTCATAAGGAACTAAAGTTCCAGTTTTTTTTTTCTATATAGCTACTGCACGCATCACACAAGAAACCAGAAGGAAGAGAGGAAAGGAGAAGAAAGGAGAAAAGAGAAGAAGAAGGAAGAAGAAGAAGACCGCCGCGCCGGACTCCGGCCAAGTCGTCAGAGTCGTAGTTCGGGTTTTAAAAATATTTATTTTATTTTTGGTTGAAACCTTCGAAACACAACAATGGTGATTTTAGATCTGAAATTTGGAACTTACCAAAGTGATGAAGAAAGTGAATTACGTGAGAATTTTTGGGTGTTTGGGGATATATATATGTATGTAAATCTAGGGTTTCACTAAAAGATAAGTATTGAAAAAAATTCAGAATTTTCTTTTCTCTCTATCTTTCTATATTTTTTTTTGAACGGAAAAAAAATTCTGATTTTTCCTAAAAAATTTCGAAACTTTTATTTTATTTTATTTATTTATTTATTTTTAAATGATAAAAAAATCTGGTATTATAAAAACAAATTTCTAAAAAATCTGATTTACTATAATTATAATTTATTTTTCAGAATTTTATAATTATAAAATCTTATTATAAAAAAATAAATTTTATAAAATAGTTACAAAAATTTGGGATATTACAAAACTTGTTTCACGAATTCAACACTAGAATCCAGTTTTGGAATATTATTCAACTCTTGCATTTGAAACTTCCAGCATTTGATCAAATCATCGATGTCATCGATGTGTTTAGCATCAGTTCCATCTTCCAGCACATGTAATAATACATCTTGCAAACATAAGGACTCACTCTATCACAAAATAAATAATGCATGCAAAGATAAAGAATTCAACAACCTAAAAATATATTACAAAAATTTCTCACACTTTGAGAAGAATTGAAGTAAAACTTTTTTGGAGGAGAAGAGAGACTGAGTTAATTGATATTCGTTATTCTTGCCCAAATATCTCTAACTGATTCAAACATTTCAGTCTCACTAGCAACCATCCAAATCTCACTCCGAGGAATAGAGAAGAACACTTCATCCAGCTTAAAGAGCTCTTCACTGCGACAAACAACACAAATTGTAAGAATATTGTCAATAAAAACAATACATTAAACAAATTTCGTTAAAAAATTTACCTGTTGTAAAACTCTGTATTTTTTAGTAAGTTAATATTTATATTTTTAGAAAAGTTTTAGTTTTTTAAAAGGTTTTATTTACTAAAAAGGCTTATTATTTATTAGAAAGACTTTTATAAGAAAGATTTTGGGTATTTAAAATAAATTCTAGCCCAAATAGATTTTAGGCCTAACTTTTCTAAGTTTCAAATTCAAGTAGTTTGTTCAAAATAAAATTAAAAATGTTTTAAAAAAAATCCAAAAAGATTTGCAAAAAGAAAAGAAGAAAAAAAAAGAGATTTTTCAAACAACGGCGCATCATCGGGACTTGTAATTCACGCCAGTGACTTGTTATGTTTGATAAGTTTTGTTATTTTTACTTTCTTTATTTATCTTTAATTATTTTATTTTCTATAATTATGTATTATGGGATAATTTATATCTTTTCCTAATCTTAGTTAGATAATTGTAAATATTAGTTAGATCTTAACTAGATTAGTTTATCTTTTTCCCTAACTTCATCTTTTAGTTTCCTAGTCCTATTCCAATTCTACCTATCCAACTAGTATAAATAGGGGTCTCCACCCATCATATTCCTCACACCAAATTTGAGAAATACATCTCTTTTCTCAAGTTTAAACTCTCTCTCTCTCTTAGCCTACCATTTCTCTTCCTCCCTAGTAATTACTAATCAAGGTGTGTGTATATGTAGTTCTTTAATAATTATTTTGTAGTATAGGAAAATATTTTGGATTGAAGTTCATGTTTTTATAAGTTTTATTATGAACTACATGTGTTCTGTAAGAACATGTTTGAATGTTTATTAATTTTATCATGTACTTGAATCATGCCTTTAGTTCAATATTATTATAAAGTTTGATTTTTGAATCTATATTCATATAATTTATAAGGAGTTTGATATTTGAATGCATGTTTAAATATTTAAAAAGGAAGTGTTTTTGAACTATTATTCTTTTTCAAAGGTTACCTACCTCTTAAGCAAGTTATTATATTTATGTCTATATATTGCTAAATTCATAAGTAGTACTAAACTTTTTAAAGGAGAATTATTTCATAAGAATTTTTATTAGATATATGATCTTTTATGATCACAATTATAAAGAGGTAACGATTTGTTATTTATCAGCAAGAACGGTAGCTGTTAATATTATTTACCCAGACAACGACTTGTTATTTATTAGCAAGAACGCGGTAGCCATTATATTATTTACCCATGTACTTTTTGTATAAGTCATGTGGACAAGTTAGTAACCCCTCGTAATAGACTCAGTAAGGAATACTAAACTTGGGGGGTGTGCACACTTTAGGAAAGGTACCTAGGCAAGGAAAAAGGATTTTTATCAAGGTTATATACTTTATATTATACAAGTATTATTAAGTATTCAAAAAGGTTTTTCGAAATTAAAATTTTCAAATGTTTAATTAAATAAAGTGTTTAATATTCCGCATATACATGTACTCAGTATTTTTTACTGACACGCTTATTGTTTTGTTTTATCGCTTTGTCCCTGTGATGATCCTATTTTGGCGAGCAGTTTTTTTCAGGTTGATTGATATGATGCATACTCTATATGGGGTAGCTAGTGAGGAATCATAATTAGTCAAGGAGTTGTTTTATTTTCTTTATTTCCATTGTTATATATTTGTACAATAAAGTATATATATTAATAAAGAGAAGTTATTTAAGTTATTTCCGCTGCATTAGTTTAAGTTCAGTTAGTAGTTAGTATTAAATCCTTTAAACGTTATCACGTTGCGGTAATACTCTCAAGTTTCTCAAAAAATTTAATAATAAAATATGTTTTTATAAAGAGAGAAATTTGGGGGTATTACACCTGCTATCTAAAGAATGTTGATTTTTAGAACAATAATCAACATCATCCCTTAAAAATATAGGTAGATCTTCCATCATATTTTCAAATCCTTTCATTATCTTTGAAAGATGACTGAAATCACTCTCAACTACATAATCATCCAGCCTTAAAGTTGACTTTGCTAGACCCTTAGACAAAGCATTTTGGAAACAGTCCATGTATTCTCCTCCACAGACATGTCCTCACTTACATCATAAAAAATGTTGTTGACAACGTTCTGGATGATATTATTGGTCTTCTGACTCAATTGAGTCACTATAAAGCTAGGGAAGGCAATAATAGAAGGATTAGAAACCTCATCCCAACCAGCTGGCAAATCTTTCACAACATATGCAATTGATACCATTTCATCAAATTACTTATGATAAACTGAACTTGACAAAATTTTGTCAAAATCATCTTGGGAAGGATTATTAGAAGAAGAAGGAATACAAGCAACAAAAGAGTACTTCAAACCAGAGATGGCCAACAGTGCAGGTTAATCCATCCCATCCCATCCAGCCCAGCTCACCTCATGGGCCGTGTGGGTCGGGCTCGCAAAAAGCCGGTCCAGCCCAGCTTGAATCGTGAAATTGGTGGATGGGTCGTGGGCCAGATTTCTTGAGTCCAGCCCACTAAAGCCCGCTAATAAAACCACCCAGTCCGGACCACGAAACCGGTCCAGCCCGGCCCATGAACCGGACCAGTCCAGTCCAAGTAAATATTGATCAAATTGTGTATATTTTAATCAAATTGCAAATAATTAATTCAATTATATTTTAAAATGATAAAATTATTCATTAATATTAATAATTGTATATATTTTAATTCATTTTGAAGATTTTATATAACAATAATGAATAATTTCAATGATTAAATAATTTTTTTAAAAAAATATTCATGCCGGCCAGCCAGCTCGGTCCAGCCCACTAGACCCACGAACCGCCAAAACTGCTTCACGAACCGTGAAAACCGGTAACAGACCGGTGTGGGCCAAGATTTTTCATCCCACGGACCAGCCCGTCCAACCCATGAATTTCACGGTCCGGTCCTGGATTGTAAAATCTCAGCCCAGCCCACTACGGCCCACGGTCCGGTCCGGCCCGCCCAGCTCGCACTAGTGGCCATCACTACTTCAAACTCTTAGACGCATCAATGTGGCAAAGGAGACAGCTTCCAAATCCCTCTTCCAAAGCAACCACAAAGCATGAAGATTCTACAAAAATCAAAACAAAAACTAATTTGTAATATTGTATATGTAAACAGGTAAAAATACACTATATAAAAACAAGACTAATTATATGAAAATGGCACTAATTGTATCAGAGCAAAAACAAACTATGTCATCACTATAACAAAAAAAAAAATAAAGCACATACACTATACCACATACAAAATAAACTATATCATAGAACAACACTATATCAGTCAAAACTACACTATATCAAAGGGAAACATTAATCTAAATTTTTAAAAGGCACTAGAAGGCACAAACACTATATCACATATAAACACACTAAATTTCTTCATCAGTGAGACTTCCTGGTGGAAGCTCAAACTGAATATGAAGCTTGCCCTTCACCTTCCTCTTGGTCGTTCCTGGACGACTGCTGTCATCTTAGTCTGAAAGTCGTTCCAAAATTTCTCCAAATGAGCAACAGTCACTAGACGTTCAAGATTTCTCTGAATAGCAGGTTCAGGGCTCTGACCAGGGACATTAATGATGAACGGAGGTATATCCCTCCCTCGAGGTGGTTTCTCATCATCTACGATATCTTCTACTCGGATATGAAAACTTCGATTTCTTTTCAAATTGGATGAGTGACAGTCAGTCATCGTTGCGTCTCCCTACAAACGGCGTTAAATATTATGTAATGCTTGACTAGTTAATATATTGTCATCCCTCAACAGGTTCTTTAATGGAGACTTGTGCAACAATGTCCTAGTCAGATAAATCCCGAACCTGAAAAAGGGACCCACCCTAGAGGTTTGGATGGCGGTCCCCATCCGAAGCTTAAGTCAGGTATCAGGAGTAATAAAGAAAAGTAGAAATAGAAAGAGAGAGTTTTCACAGAATAATAGTACACACTGCTCAAAAAAGATTTCTTTCTCCTGATTTCAGAGGGAGTATTTATTTGGGATCTGATTGCTTCCTTTTGAGGTCACCCTAATATAAGGGGACCTGATTGGCTAGGCAATCAGAGCTCTACACGTGACAGACAATGATTGGGTGATAAACATCAATCAATCATATGCAGCTGTTTTTTGGGATTTGGACCCTGAATATTCTTTCACGCCAAAAGGTGGGTTTTTATTCTTTGCTTAGTAAAACTCAAAGTTCAAGCCTCTGTATGAATCTCCGTGTCTCCTAAGGAGCCGTGGATTTATTTAAGGTACAACAGTTTCTACTTCGATTAAAGAGTTAAAGTGATCTAATACATCGCACTATTAGAGGGGATGTATCATCTAAAAACTAAAATAACAGGTTTTAGATAGAAGTAGACACATGTAACCTAATGTGTTGCCTATAATTATTAGCAGACGCGATAGGTACTTTCCAAGTATATCTGGAATAATTCTAATGTGTCACCTATAACTATTACCAGATGCATATCATCACCAGTTACATCAGTGTTGAGGTGATCATGGACCGGGCCTCAGTAAAAAAAATTTGCCCATTGGCCGGGCCGGGCCTAAATTTGGGCCGAATTTTTGTGCCCCAAAGCCCGCTATTTCGGGCCTAAATTAGCGGGATTTTGCGGGCCAAAAATGGGCCAGGCCAAAAAATAGACTAAAAGTCGTTTTTGACTTGCCCAAAGCCTGCCCAAAACCAAAAAAATTTGGCCCGGGCTAGCCCGACCGCGGGCCGAAAAAATCTGCCCAAAACCAGGCTAAAAAACGAGCCGGGCCACAATGATCACATCTACATCAATGGCAACGCAATAGCTTTTTGCATCACTGGCTATATTAGAGGCGACGCAATAGCTGTATTATGTTAGGGGGGACGCGATAGGCCATTTTAGAATTTTTCCCAATCTTATTGCATCCAACTTTATACATAAATGCGACACATTAGTTTTATGCGTTATACATTGTATAGAGACGACGCAACATGCATGTTGTGTACGTTAGGTGGATTTTGTAGTAGTGGAATCTATTCTTTATCCCGACAAACTCCAAAGTAATTCCTCCAACTTGCTTTCGACTCAAAATACGGATTCTCCGCATTAGGTCTCATAGACACATCCACCACATCCCTTCCTTCAACTAGAGGAAACTGAAACACATCATACACATTAAATTGGTTAATCTTGAACTCTTTGGCATAACCAACTCTAAATATTCTCGAACCACCATCAAACATCTCCACAACCATCAACTCAAAGAATTATTAGTCTTGGAAATCTTTGAATCCAACAAAGATCCAAAACCAATATCTATCACAACTTTTCTTTGTTCAGCACTCAAACCTTCATTTAGCTCACAAAGGTTTTTACCACAACAATTAGTTTTAAAGAGGTTTACCCTTTGTCCTTCAGCTTCAATCATTATTTTGCTCTTCTTTGGAGCTTTCAAGGTATCCTTCTCAGCTACAAGATTTACCCTCTTCTTGCTTGCTGCCTTTTGTGTAACAATTGTACCAACATGATTACCATCATCAATTCCTTCATTAGCAAGATGACTAGCAGCATCACTTCTTCCATCTGATGTTCAGTAGATGGATTACCAAAATCATGTTAAGGGTGCTCTGCAACAAAAAATAATTGTTCTAAACAAACATACACTATATCATGTCAAAATATACTATATCATGTCAAAATATACTATATCATGTCAAATACACTATCATGTCAACACTAACGATCGATTGTGATAAATTTTGTGTACTATACAAATAAACTACACTATATGATCTCAAAATACACTATATATAATGTCAATATACACTATATCTTGCAAAACTATGCCAAAAAGCACAGGCCAAACACTATCATGTCAAAACACACTATATCATTTCAAAATACACTATATCATGTCAAAACACACTATAACATGTTCATATACAATGTCATGCAACATTATCATGTCAAAAAATACACTATGTCAAAGCACACTATATCATCTCAAAATACACTATATCATGTCAAAACATACTATATCATGTCAAAACACACTATATCATGTCAATATACACTATTATCACACGATGCCAAAAAACAGCAACACTATCATGTCAAATATATTATATCATTTCAAATAAAAATACAATATATTATTTCAAAATAGACTATATCATTTCAAAATACACTATATCATATAATTACAAAATACACGAATTGTATAACAAAAAGTACAGTATAATTACAAAATACACGAATTGTATAACAAAAAGTACAGTATAATTACAAATACACTATATATTTACAAAACACACTATACCAACTCAAAATATATTATATCATCACAACTATAACACAATTATTATTTATCACAAAAAATATAGTTAACCTAAAAACACTACAAAACTGAATAAGATATACAACACAAAATCAGCCATAACAAACAGGAAAACTAAAGAAAGCACAAAAAAACAAGTAATAATAACAAAGTCAAAAATTAGGTCAAACGAAAATTGAATACAAAACACAAACATCAACATCAAAACACTAATAAATCAACATGAATTCAATATGAGAACAATAAAAATCACACAAAAAGAGGAAGTAAAAATCAACAACATAATTATCAGAAATTAAAGTAAAAAAGAAAAATCAACGACATTATTACCTTCAGGTTGAGCGGTTTCAGGAGCACTAGGCGACTTCAGTTCCTTTTCCTTTGAACGAACACCAAGAGACGAACGCAAACCATTACGTTTTGAGAAATTTGCGCTTAGCGCTCCTCTTCCTTCATATTGAAGAATTCAAACGAAGGAATTAAGTAGAGATGAACGAAAAAACTGAAAAACACCATACGAACTTGAATAGAGAGAAAATGAAGAAGTTATGAGAGAGAAAATGAAGAACTTATGAGAGAGAAAATGCAGAAGTTATATAAAAGAATGAAGTTAGAAGAAGTTATCAAAGGAGAGAGAAATTATCAGAGGAGAGAGAAGAAAGAGTGGAAAAATGAAGGCGACAAAAACTAAAAGTTGTAATTATTAAAACTCACTTGAGATGGATTGGGTGTGCACACTAAGTTAGTGTGCACTAGGTTCATATTGAATTTTTTACTTTTCTTTAATCAATATTTTCGTAAATAACAAAAACATTTTGACTTAATATCTCACCACTTTGAGTTAATCTATTCCCTTCCTCCCAAAATATAGTTATTTTTCACGGGAATTAAGGTAAGTAGAATCTAAAAGGGAAAATAAATCTTTTTTGTTTATTTAAATAAATGTTGTATGAGAAAAGATTTAGGAGAGAGAATGAAGAATAATTGGTGAAGGAGCATTAATCGTAATACTTGGGTTGAATAAACAAAGCAATAAACTAATTTCAAGAAGTAAATAAATGATATGGATACGATTTCTCTAGACAAATTAAATGTGTATAGAAACAAGAACTATATTTTGAAACACCCAAAATAAAAATAGGAACTAAATTTTGGGACAGAGGGAGTAGTAACATTTATTTACGAAAATACCTACAAATTTTGCTATTTTTGAGATAAAAAATGAAGGTGAAGGAAGAAGGTAGTGATGGCCACTGGTGCGGGCTGGGCGAGCTGGACCGTGGACCATAGTGGGCTGGGCTGAGATTTCACGGCCCATGTTCGGTCCGTGAAATTCATGTGTTGGGCGGGCTGGTCCGCGGGCTGACAAATCTTGGCCCACACCGGTCTGTTACCGGTTTTCACGCTTCGTGGGTCTGGTGGGCTGGACCTGGCTGACGGGCCGGCATGAGTTTTTTTTTTTCAAAATTATTCAATTATTGAAATTATTCATTATTGTTACATTAAATCTTTAATATGAATTAAAAAAATATATAAATATTAATATTAGTGAATAATTTCATTATTTTTAAATTTGATTGAATTATAATATATGCAATTTGATTAAAATATATGCAATTTGATTAAAATATATACAATTTGATTAATATATACATAATTTGGTTCAATATTTACTTGAATTGGGCTGGTCTGGTTCATGGGTCGGGTTGGACCAGTTTCATGGTCCATGCTGGGTGGTTTTAGTAGTGGGCTTTAGTGGGCTGGGCTCAAGAAATTTGGCCCACGACCCACCCACCAATTTGACGGTTTCAGTTGGGCTGGACCGGACTTTTTGCTGGCCTGCCCCACACAGTACACGAGGTGGGCTGGGTTGGATGGGCTAGATTGGCCCGCACTGGAAGAAGGCCAGCAATTGAAGAACACTCAATTATGAAAACCGAAACAACCATTCCACTCCCAAATCCCAAGAATAAAACGATGCCGAGCTCCAATACGAAACGCCTCTTGTTTGACCGCCGCTACGGTTGGGTGTCAGTCTCTCTCCCTTCTCCCTTCTCCCTTCTCCCTTCTCCCTCCCTTATTATACTCTACAATTCTTTCTTCAATTTCCACTGTTAAATGTTAATTATCATTTTTGTTTTGGTCAGAATTGATGAATGGAAAAACCCCTCTGAAGAAGCACTTGCTGGTGGCCGTGGAATGTAATTACTCTACTACTACTTTGTTATCCTCTTATCTCAATTTTACTTGTTATTTTTTGCGTTTTACGTATTGTTTCATTGATTAATTGTTTCTTTTTTCTGACTGTTTTTCCCAAAATCTTATTACTATTTACTTTTAGGTTTTGCGTCGTCCCTATTGCAAAAGGATTGGTAGAGCTGGCCTCGTACTCGGTCAGTCTTTCTTCACTTTCTTTATATTTTGATTTTCCAGTTGATGAGTTGAAGAAGCAAATGAATATTAGTTTTTCCGTATTAAGCTAAGGAGGAGAACGTGGAGATGTTGGAAATGAGAGAAAGGAGGTTAATGGTTTTCATTCCATTTGTCATTTGTGGGGGAATATGAATATGTTTTGCAAAGGGATGAAAAATTCTTTCATACAAGTTCTGTGACCAAATTCTGCATATACTCTAAATGCATAGAGCACTGTTGCGTTCAAGCTTAGGCTGTTGATTGAGCTTAAAAATGTCCCTCTTATTCACCATATGAATCACAATCTTTGACCTACCTTTGATCGAGCCTTCTTATGAGTCATATGAATATAGCATCTCTCTTGTACCACAATCGTTTGTATATAGCACAAAAGTGTCAGAGAATTCCACATCTTTTGGGAGTCAGTTTTGCAGGAGAAAAAAAATACTTTCTTAATTGTAAATGTATCTCCTTACCTTTGTTTTCTCATAAAAAGTTTTTCCTTGTCTAGATCCTTCCTACAAAAGTGAATTTAATAGTCTTTTTGAACCTTGATCAATATGGGATTTCATTTGCTTCCTTTCCTAGTCTTTTTTTCCCAACAATGGCTCATTTGCAGTCTAATATGCTTCTAGAGTAGGGAATACACATTTTGGATTTGACTCATGAGCTAGTTTTTTGGTCATATGCTAGGGAACTTTTTTGAGCTATGCTTACAGAAATTGTCTAGTAAGGAAGGTGTACCCGTTATTTGAGTGGAAGCAAGGAAAAAGTTTCTTTTTGGAATTGCGAGGCAAGTTGGGCAATGGTTTTGGGGTAGATTATGCAAAAAAGATTCATAAAGAGGTTTTTTTTTACTTTGACTCTTCATTAAGTCTCACTCACATACCATGTTAGATACTTAACACTTTGAAAAGGGTATGTAATCCTTTCGTATGACATTTTAATTTTCACCTTGACACTTCACTTATGATGAACCTAATCCGTAGAGAGAAAAAAAATGTAACAAGAGAGTCAGGGAGAAGAGAATTTTGCAATATGCGCTCACAAGTGCGCTTAAGATCTTTGTTTTAACAAGAATTGGCAAATTTGGAATGTGAAAAGCACATGTATACAATCTTTTCAATTTGGGATACACTTATAACTTTACTGCTGCACTTTTTTTTAAAGGTAAGATGAAAGGGGCTTACTTGAGGGGAGGATAAGGGGAATTCCTCAAATGAGTTTCATGAGGTTTGATCCCTAGACCTGAGGGATACGAGGTGAGAAGTGATACCAATATACCACTACCACCACCTGAATCTCATTTTACTTTACTGATGCACTTGCGTCCAATTTTGGACAATTTTTGCCTGTCTGAAATGTTAAGCTTTGTCAGGTATTGGCACTTGGATATTTACCCATATTTGAAATTGTACCCATGTCCGAGTAACATAGGTTATTAATTTATCAAGACTAAATTAAGATTATACTGGTAATCTTGCAACTGCACTGCAAATACAATGGTTTCTACGAGCTGTATTTTATTGCAATGAGATGGATTTATTTTTATCCACACCAACAATATGTAAATTGGTGGATATTTGGATGTGAGCTTGTCTTTGGTTCAGGGTCTATCAAGGGGATTATATCTGCCGTTTTCAATATGTAATCTGTATGTCTAGAGGTATCAAGTATGTTGGTTTTGGAATCTCAATGTGACTAGGATAAGTATGAAGCGTACGAAGAGACCATAACTGAATTATCCAATGATTTAGGGGCACTTTGGTTGCAGGGAATCAGGAGTGGAAAAGGGAGTGTAGGGCCCTTATTTGCTTTGTGTGTGTTTGATTGAACATTTTTCTACTCCCTTATTTCAGTATTCTTGATAGACTAATGTCAAATATTCCTATTTCTAATTCATCAAACTCCCATTGGAAATATAAGTTCCCCTCAAATATTTGTTTTGACATTTCAAAATCTTCCCACCCTGGCCCCTGAGTCCCAGTTCCCCCTCCCCCTTACCACTATGGACTTTCTTTCTCACCAGTACCACCACCATACGTTGCGCTCTGCCCAGTGTTAGACCCATTAGAACCATCCTGTTTATCCTCACTCTAACTAAAGAATTACACTATAATGATATTACTTCTTTTCCTCGCCACATTTTCCACCATCCACAACATATTAAACCATCACCACTTTTCATGACAGAAAATCAAATATCCCTGTTCCAATCCACCACCACTATCCACGTCATGTCTGCGACCTACTATACTGACCACTCTACCCTAGAATTAGCATTTCCAGATCCTTTCAGGACTACATAGATGCCACCCTTGTTTTTTGTTGAGAGCAGTACCTAGTATGTAAAATTTTTTGAACTTTGGCCTAAGATGTGGCTTTTGTTAGTTATATCATTCTTAAGCCACTCAATCTGATCACTAAAAGTTGAGTTGGAGGAATAAGATTGGGGTAGAGACTAGGGAGAAAAGTGGCAAGGAGAACAGAGAGAGAGGTTAAGTTTGATAAAATTCAAATACCAAATACTATAAGGTTGTGTTTGGGAATAGGACTTTCATTTCAAATGCATCATTTTAAATTCAGGATTTGAAAATCTTAAATTCAATTCCAAATCACAAGTTTAGAAAATTTTTAGAATTATAAATCTTTGTATTAGAACTTACCAGATTATTTGACTTTTCATCAATTTATAAATACCAATTGATATTAGAACTTACCGGAGGAGAGAGAGTGTTGAGGAAGATGATGGACTTGGCAGAGGAGAGAGAGTGTTGAGGAAGATGATGGACATGGCAGAGGAGAGAGAGAGATTGTTGAGGAAGATGATGGACATGGTAGAGGAGAGAGAGTGTGTTGAGGAAGATGAGTGTGTGAGGCATAAACTATGGTTGAGAATTTGAAATGACACTATTTAATTCATAATTTGAAATCCTTACAATAATGAGCTTGTTCATCATGATTTGGAATATGGGTCGAATTCTAGATTTCAAAGTCTAAGTCACCCAAACACTAGATTTGATCAATTCCAGAATTTCAAATGAAATCCTACTATCCAAACACACCATAAGAGGAAACTAATACCCCTCCCTTTCCCAATTTAAGTAGGGAATCAAAGGGCTTTCATGATTTTCCTTTTCTTTCTCTTTCTTGAATCCTTTTCCTTCCCGTGAACTAAACACCCTTATTATTTTATTAGTTTGGTTTAGGTAAGTCAAATTGTGCCTTTCTTGATACTTTATTAAAATCGTTTTCCATTTATGGCTACAGACTTTATATCTGCATAGTGAACTTTTGCTCATTGGTAAACTTACTGGCTACTGCTGAGAATTAGAATGATTATTCTATAACCTCACTCTGCTGTTCTTTATGGCAAGTGCATTTAACTGCATACAAGCTCAGCTCGGTGCACTTAGCATCTATTTATCACAAATTTCTCTTTATTGCTACTTGACTTATGTCAATTAGTGGCATTGGACTTTGTCAGTCTTATAATACAGAATGGACGTAGAAAAAAGATAAAGAGATGTACAGTTGCATATACTTTGTATTTGACAGAATTCCTTGAATTTTTTGTTGAATTGCATACATAATTAAGACTAATAGGATTTTTGATCAAGAACACGCTTAGATTTGTCTTCTCAGATAAACTCTGTGGCGAATTCTGCAATTAAAATTCTGGAAAGACGTGACCACTCCTATCCTCAGAATTTGCAAGCTACTTTTGGCAATCAGCTTCAGCAGCTGGCGGCTTCTATACAAAAGCCAGACTTCAGCCTGTTGACGTTTAAGGGGAAACGTTCCGAAAGTGGCAACATTGAAGAAGTAGAAACTGTCTAATTATGGATTAGTGCTTTCTCTGTAATAGCTTAGGAAGCTTCCTGTGTATTCTTAGCCAGTATTGGTTCATTTGGTGTATTTGGAGGCCTTGGCCTCATTATGTAGATTGGCTAACGAAGTATTGTACCTCTTTATTTAATGGGTGTTCTATTGTCAGCTGATCATTCCATTTTCAAGATGATTGTTGAAAAGCCTCTTACCTCATTGTGTATGTTGGGCATTTTGTATTCAGCTCACTGGAATTTGAGTGATAGGCACCTATATATCTCGATGTTGAGGACATATTGTGCTTAGTTCATTTAACGTAACAGTTAGGTCGGATCTTGCTACAGAGGGTTCTCTTCTCTCTTAAGTCAAAGCTTAGATGAGGACTTGAAGTAATGAATGTTGTTATTGAGTATTACGACCCATTTGATATATGTTCATAAATGGTGGTAATGGGAATGAATTTTGTATGTATGTTTGTCAAGAAAATCATTGCTCATTTTTATGGTAATGCTAATTTATCCCAAGTTGTCTATTTTTCTTCCTAAATTTTCATTTCCATCCAATACCATCTTGTAGGTGGTAATGAAAATTGCTCCCCGTTGAAGAAAAAAACACAAGCTTAGGGGTGAGATTGCTTCTTTATAGAGAAAAGAACACAAACTTAGTGGTTAAAATTGCTTTCCTATGAATATTTTAAAGGTCATTTTCTTGTAACATTACATTTAAAATTCATTCTCATTATCATAATTTATTAACTACTAAATTGGCCGTCAAAGGTAATGAATGTTGTTAATTCTTGAATAATTATCCAGAACTCCAAAATCAAATATTGTCTTTATCCCATTAGTCATTAGGAAAATTTAGTGCTATAACATGTTAACTTTCGAAAGGGTTAATCAATAATATTATTAAATTTATTAATCATTTATACAGTGTGATTATCAAAATGTGAGTATATCTCGTAAGATCACATGTGAACTCATCAAAACTTTCCATGTACTTACTACATCTCTCCCAAATAGTTTTACCCCATCGAGCCATAGTAAAAGTGGACTAATCAAAACTCGCAAACCTAGATAAGACACAAATGGTAAAATGAAGTCGATGTGAGAGTTAAACCGTGATTCCTACAAGGATATAAACATTTATACTAGAAGTCATATGGAACAATTTTTTTTAGGAAATCCCAATAAAACTAAGGTAAACAAGAAGCAACAGAGTGAGAAGATTAATACATCTACCTATTAAAAATAGACAATTAAAAAATTATACTGAATAGACTAAAGTATAGAGATTTTTCTTTTTTGTTTTATAGAACAAAGACTTTTAGTTTTTACCCAATCAATCAATCTTGTTTTATAATCCTTGAAATTTATTTTAGAGAAAAGTAGTACATTATGTAGATGAAACAAAAATTGTGGTCAGTATAAAAGAGGGAATAGGTATATTCCTGCTGTTAGAGTACCCTCCAGAAGATCACATTTTCATTACTCCTCCTAAAAAACAGGCTAAACTTAAAACACTTCATCTTGTCACCCGTATCTCCACTAGTTTTTCCATGGCACTTCTTCTTCTTCTTCCACCATTTTCAACCTGTTAATAATTATTCATAACAGACAAACAAAAACCCAGTTAAAAAAAATGCGGAGCCTATTAATTCTAAGACCCACATCACCATTATTCTCTTCTCCGTGCTCCTCTCTCTCTCCTCCTCCCAGAAATAGTAGCAAATTTGTAAAGCGGCTTCATTTTTCATGTTCTTCTTCAAAAAAACAGCACCAAAATACACAAACTACTCTTCATAAATCTCCTCCTCCTCAAAGTTTACGCCGTCTCTTGAATTGGAACCTCAAACCTGATGATGAGGACCCAAAATCCGATGATAATGGCGGAGAAGGTATGGGATTGGAAGGAGATACCGCCATGAAAGGTACCCTTCTTGCTGGGATTTTGTTGGTTGGTGTTATTGGTGGCTTTGGTGCTGCTGGCTATATTTATAGGGATCAAATTAATTCATTTTTGATCCAGTTTTCTTCTTTCATTGAAGGTAATATTCTTATTTTGATTCTTCAGTTTTTGGCCTAATGTTGTTTTTTTCTTCTTCTGTGTGTTTGGGTAGTGTATCATTTTGTTTGTGTAGTAATAGTATTGTCATTTATTGCTAGTGACTACAAGTTGTACAACTTTGGTAATTTGTGGCGGACATTGTTACACTTACCCACCGGGTATACAACCCACTACTAATAGAGCATTATAAATATAATTATATGTTGAGTTGGATTCCGTTACCATAACCCTCTATAGGTCTTTATTAATGATGGGTAGTCTATCCGGTGGGTAGACAAAGTTTTTTCCATGTGGGGAAATGCGGCCCTCTCACATCCCTCCGGGGACTTGTGTTAAAAGAATTGATGTGCGGATTCTTAAAGGCTCATGAGAGCACCTAGAACTATGTGCTTTGACATATCTCACATAAGAATGTGAGAGGGAGCGTTTTGGAATTGATAAGGATTAAGTTGTGTACCAAGTAGAATGTAAGGTAATGCTAGTTTTGTTCTCCGCTTGATGATGTTCTTTGTTAGATATTGGAGAAATTGATCATTTAATTGTGATACTTGATGTTTGATCAATTAGTTGTGATATTGGAGATTTTGAACTCTAAATTGAAGAAATATTGAGCTATGTTTAGCATAATTTGTAAGGCATTGGAATTTATTTTGATATTGATTTTCGATTCTTATGGAGTTTATTGGTTGAACAGGTAATGGCCCGGCAGGATATGCTTTATTTGTGCTTGTTTATGCAGGACTTGAGGTTTGTAATTCTCATGTCTTTCTTTACAGTTAACATTCAGTATTTATTGGAAGTTTCTAATTTTCCTGTATAGAGCCAAAGCTTGTGCTAGTGGTGTCTTGTTTCTAGAACCACCCTTGCATAGTATGGTACTATGGTCACTTCTTGAACTAAAAGGTTTGGGTTCTGTTGCGTAACTAATTATATTCTGAATCTTTTAGGTACTTGCAATTCCAGCTATTCCATTGACAATGTCAGCAGGTCTTTTATTTGGTTCTCTCACTGGGACTGTTATTGTTTCCATCAGTGGAACGGTGAGATTTCGGCTATCCCTGGTCTTTTGTAAACTCGAATGGTATATCTCTCGCCAAGTGTCCTTATGTATGTTTATCTTGTTTTGTTTCAGTTAGCTGCAAGCATTGCTTTTCTAATAGCAAGATACTTTGCCCGTGAGCGAATATTGAAGCTTGTTGAGGGAAACAAGAAGTTTCTTGCAATTGATAAAGCCATTGGAGAGAATGGCTTTAGAGTTGTTACTCTCCTTCGCTTGAGTCCCTTGCTTCCCTTTTCCCTTGGGAATTACTTGTATGGACTGACATCCGTCAAATTTGTCCCCTATGTTTTGGGAAGGTTTGCTTCTTGTTCTTCCACTATGTTGCTTCTTGGTTTAGTTGTGGTAGCAAATGATGTTGTTAAGCGCCTGCTTTTTTCTGATACTATTGTTGGCCTCAACTGGTGCTTAGACTTTGGCGGCTTGTCCTGGACTAGTGCCTGAGTTCTCAGTATAACTTATAAAGTTATAAGTTATAAGTTCTGTTGAAGCAACAAGATTTTCTAGCGTTTTATTGACACATGCTTTGATGCACTTTTCAACTCTTCAGAAGCCATAAAAAATCAAAAGTGAGAAGAGGGCTCTAAGCGATGTACAAAATTTAAAGAACTGAGATAAGCACCTTTGTATGGAGACATTTTGGGTGATGCTTGGATGGGGTGTTGTTTTAAGGGGGTAATGGAAGAAAAAAAAAAAGAATGAAGGTGGATGGAAGTTGTGATAGATGAGATGTAGTATTGATTGCGTAAAGAGGGGGGAACCAGTCATCTCTTCTACTACCTTCTAGACTTATCTTCATTTTCATCTCCATTATCCCTTAATGCATTACCCTCAGAGTGGCAGGAGAACATGTGCTTTGTCTTTGTGTTGAAAGCTTTTGGTTCCTGTCCATGTCCTGCATTGTACAGTTCATTACCTGGGTTTTGTGGTTAATGCCAAATACTTCCTCCGTTTTCTAATAGTTGCAATGTTTTGCTTTTGCACTCTTCATGTGTTTAGTTTGACCTGAAATCTGTGACTAGTACTACTACAAACTTTAACATATAAGACGTTGTTGGATTTATCAAAATATATGTTTACAAGATTTCACCTTTTTTTTTATAGATAATTTTGACTAATAGATAATTAGAAATACCAATGATCAAAGTTGTGAAATGGCAAGCGTGAAAGTGAAAACATTGCAACTAATGAAAAACGGAGGAAGTATATAATTACTACAAGCATACAAAGATACAATACTTTTAGCAACCTGCAAACTGTATGATGAGTAAAATTGCCGACTTGCTTATACAATACTAATGGGCATATGACTTGTGCTTTGTTTTTGCTATTGATGTGCATGCGGTTTTACTTGCTCTAGTGAACATCTATGCTTTGCATATTGAGCTAATTATTTCGGATGAAACCCCATAAGCATCTTATTGCTGCTAAAAGCTAATATGATGTTGCTTGAAACTGCCTATCAATGCTTCTAGTAACATACTAATTCAGCACTCAATCTCATGCAGTTGGTTAGGAATGCTTCCAGGGTCTTGGGCCTATGTTAGTGCTGGAGCTTTTGGGCGAGCGATTATTGTGAGTAGCACTTTATCACTTGACATCTTTTATTAATTCCTCAATTAATGATTTAGCAATGTTAATGCACACATTTTTCTTTTCACCTATGTTCCAAAGCATTGATAACTAGTAGTTTACAGAATTTTAAAACCTAAGATAATGAAAGGAAGGTCTCTGATAAAAAAAGGGGCAATACTCTTTAGGGACTATCGGTTGAAACTCCAGCTACTGATTGATGGTGTGAATTGCTTGTGTCACAAAAGTCTATCTGTCCTTTATGAAAACTAAATTGTGTATCATCATTTTGTTGCAGAGAGTGTGGAAGTGAAATTGCTCTAGAGCATCCTTGTTAGATTTAGGGGCTTTTTCTTTTGAGGGTATCAGCAAGGAATGTGGTATTAGAATACTAATTTTCCTTTTGAGTGTCTCGTCTTATTCCCTTTCTCCGGTTCCCCTTAATGGGTTTATGGTTTACCCAAAATCCCTTGATTTTTCAATCCCCACCACCCGTTGGGATTTCAATTCGCCACTTTGGGGTCTTTCACATCTCACTCATACCTTTGAATATCACCACCAGCCTCAATATCTCCTCTGCACCTCTGCACCTCTGCACCTCTGCACCTCTGCCTACCTTTACCAACCTACCTCCACTTCTCCCTTGGCAGAGCTTCCTTGTGCTGCACCCACCACCACCTTTACCCTTCCAATTCCAACATCCATCAAACACCCTTCTACTGCCCCCCAAGGCCAAGAACCCCAGCTCCCTTTTGCCATTGAAATGCACGACACCCAGCTCCACCATCGACCTGAAGTCAGCATATCTTCAACATCTCAAAAACCACCTACTTGAGCCCTTTCATGACCCAAAATTCATGTGGAGTAACTCCAAATCTATCCAGCGACTTTCGTACAATCATCAGTTGTTACCTCTATTCAAAATTTGGAATTTTCACTTTGTTAATATCCATCTAATCTACGAACACTTGGTACTGCAATTGAGGTTGTGAAAGTCTTGAAGAGGTCAGTGTTGACTCATATGGAACCGGAGCTCTCACCATTCGCCAGAATTGGGATACCGGAAATCTTAATTGAGGATCAAAGTACGAGGATGACTATGGAGAGAGTGAATTGGGGTTTTCCTTTTCCTTTCATTTTCAGTAACTAAGCATTGTGGAAGGGATTTGAATTTGATTCCCTTTGTTGCCTGAACAAAACAATTGCATTTCCTTTCTGAATTCATTTCCCCTAATTTCCCGTTCTTGTTCCCCTTGAGTCTAGAATACCTGCCCATTTGTTATTGAGACATCTTACATAGTCAATGTGTTGCTTGATATGAGGTTGCTAAGATTTGAGGTTGCTGAGGGCAATTTAGACCTTCCGCTCAGAAAGAAATTGACATGATTATTGGTATCATTGGTTCATTGATATGGCAATGATCGTGATGGTATATTATGTTTGGTTCATTATCTTCCCTTTTAGATTGGAAAAAGAGAAAATGAAAGACAATTTGCATCTGTTTAGAAATTGGCCTGCGACTATGCTCCGAGTTCAATTTTTGGGAAATTAAGCTCTCTAGGAATAGATTTGCTGTGCTTTTACTTTTGTGAACAGTGCATTTAGTACTGGAAATATAGTTAAGAATCAGGATGTATCCCTGTATGGAAGTCTTTTCACACCATTTTCATTTCCTTTTCTTCTCCCTTGCACTCTTCTCTCTCTCTTCCCTTTAGAAATTGCAGATATAGCTATCAAGGATCTAGCTAACATGCATTTGGTGGTTCTAAGTCGATTCCCGGGACCAAGAAGATCCCTCACCAAAGTTGAGATTGACTAGTAGGGGTTACCTAGATAATTTATTTGTCGTGTTATCTCTGTGAACATGCTGGCGACCTTCAAGTATCTTTTCAGGTGTCTAAATTTTGATGACTTGAGGAGCTATATTAAAGCGTTCTGTTTTGTTTCCTTGCTGAACCAATATGGAGAAACTGCTTCTATACTAATCTATTTCAAGTCAACTAGTACTCAATGCTCGACTTCTACCACTTTCAATAGTATGCTTTTCACTGTGCAGCAAGAAGAATCCGGGCATGGCGTATCTGGAGGAAATGGTCAATTGATCACACTGGGGCTGGGATTATTAGCGACAGCTCTGGCTGCTTCTTATGTCACAAAACTTGCCAAGGTAATGCATTCGGAGCATATCATTATTGTCACACTATGATGGTCAATCATAAGAATAGGAAAATAATAAATGTAATCATCTTGTGGTAGATAGTGAGAGTATTATCATATAGCTCCGCATAATATTTGCTGAATTGTTTACTCTTGAAATCGTTAATGGCTGGATTTTCTTGCTTCTAATATTATTGCTTCTAATATCGTATAGCTGAATTTTATTATTTATCCCGTTAGTTGCAATTATTCGTATGTTGTTCTTTGGATGATCTCAATTTATCGAAAGTCATACTCGGATTTCCATGATGCTCTGTGCTTTAGAAAGTGTTGTCATGAAGTTCCAAATGTTATTTGCTATGTTACTTGGACCTGGCTACTTTTCTCAAATGTGAATATGTACATCTAGGTGTCAATCTCGGTTATCCATACCCGTGTAGAAGTGTCGAGGATTTGACTTGGTGACTTGCAGTAACATTAAAAGTCTTGAGTAGCAAAGATTGTTTGTATTCTGATATGCTTGCTCACTGCATTAGAATCTCGTGGTCAATTAGCTTCTTTGGTCTGTTGGTATTTTCGTTGAGCTCAGTCTTAGCTTATAAGACGGTGATTACGTGTAAGAACACCACAGAGCTCGAATATACGGAGTATATCTTTCTATGTTGATAGTCTTATCTACTTTGTTTGCAGGATGCAATGAAGGACATTGAGTGAAAGAGAAGCCAAGACATTGTAGGTTGTAAAATCCGTAGGTTACATTTTAATTAATCATGTAAATTGAACGATAGAACTTATTTTTAACCAAATTACCAAATTTTTATTCATAAGTTTATTTCTACTTTTGTTTTTGCTAAGATCACGTGAAAGATAATGAGAAAGAAGCATCATAAGCTGTAAGTTTCAGTTGGACTTCTCTACAAGTGAAGAGAATGACAAAATTTGTCTCGACATCCTTTGACTTTGAGATTTGTAAATGCTACTTCATACTCATAGCATTCCTGTGAATTTTTTACGTCTCTTCTCCTCTGGAAGGTTCTACTACTCTCATATTTCCTGTTTGGGATAATTGTACTTATATTTACTTTCTGAAGACAAGACTCTAACATGTGATTTCGAGTGCAGACTCCTCCAATAAGAATAATGTTAAGTTGTATAACTATTTAAGGTCGAACTAGCAATGGTATCTTACATATAGACTCCGTTTTGTAGGGCGTAAGATGTTTTTTCGGAAAACTGTTTTTTTCTATTTTCAGTTTTACATTGTTTGGTTGGCAAAAGAGTGTAAAACCATTTTTTCTTGGGGTAAAATTACTCTCCCAATGATGGAAAACCATTATCCTTTCAAAATGAAGGGAAAACTATTTTCCTTATCTCTTGTACACTCCTCTCCCTACCTCCTTACTTTCCCTTCCATTTTCCTTTCGCTTCATCATTTTGCTTACATCAAACCAAACAACGGAAAACTAATTTTGGAATTGTGTTTTCCATTGTAAATTATTTTCCATGAAAATCGTTTTAGACTGAAAATGTTTACGCTCTACCAAACGGAGCCATAATTATTATTCGTGTAAAGCCAAATATAGTGAATTATTTTGAAATCTAAGTTATCTCTAAATAATTTTCAGCAAGGGCAACGAAATCTATTTTGTAGATGAAAGCAAATGTAGATAACAATCCTTAACTTTATATAAGGGAAAATAAGGGTTGTATTTAACCTTCTTTTAACCTTAAAACATGTTAGAACTCGTAAAAGGGTGATGAAGATGATTACTATGAATGATGAATCTTCTAGGCGTGTGTAGACACTTTCCCAAAAGTGATATTCCGACCCTATACGAAGCACGGGTTGCACGGAATTCAACTTCGAGATACAAAGAAGAACAACAAGAGTCACAGTCGTATGAATCTTGTTAAAATGAGAATAAGTTTTGATTTTGTGTTTGATGATAAAAGTATAATCAAAGACCTTGAGAGTGAGTGCTTTTAGAGAGAATTATGTTCTGAAAATTATATCTTTCATCTGTGGTACAAAACCACACTTATACACGCATACGATTAACCGTCAAAAAACCGCTCGCTGCACACAAACTCACGCAAAGACAGAGGGCCTGTCGCGAGAGAGCCTGTCGCGAGTCGCGACAGTGGTCGCGAGTCGCGGCCAAGATTCTGCCAATCTTCTGCCCAGCCTTGAGTTCCTGAGCCTGTCGCGAGCCACAAGCTTCTGCCCATGCGAGCCACGACAATGGTGGTGAGTCGCGACGATAATTCTGCCCAGTTTAGTGTGTTTCTTTATTGTTTACTATACCATAAACAATCCACGTGAATAATTAATGTAACTTGAACAACGACACCATAACCAAGTTATTCAAGTACGTTACATGAACTTAATCAACCAAATACTCTAAATTATCCAACAAAACAGAAATCGTCCGTATTTTTTGGGCTTTGCTAAATAACGCCCTAGTATTTCCTATTAACGCCCTAAATACGGTATTTTTATACCGTAGTTATATACTTGTATTTCTTTCTCTCTCCTCCCCTTGACTCACCCCCATCTTCCTCCATTTTTTACCCTTCTTTCTCCACTTTCTCTCCCATCTTCTTCTCTCCCATCTTCTTGACTCACCACTAAACACCTGTGCCACCGCACAACCACCGCCACACCACCACCACCGCACAACCACCACCGCGCCACCATCACCGCCGCACTACTACCCGACACACGACCACCGCATACCCCACCATCACCCCCTCTCTGTTTTTTTTATATATACAGTGAACTTTTTTTAAAAAAAATTAAGGGGCGTCCACCATGGACGCCCCATCACCGGCGGAGAGCGCCTCACCATGTGGTGGAGCGTCTGCCATGGGCGCCTCCACCGGTGGTGGGGCGTCCATGGTGGACGCCTCCCTTTATTTTTTTTTTTAAAAAAAAATCAATGAAAATGCAGAAAACAGAGAAGAGAAGAAGGAGAGAAGAGGGGGTGGGGTGTGTTAATGTTGCCGGAAAATATTATTACCGGAAATAATGGCACCGGAAATTGTTGCTGACTTGCTGCCGTTGCTAGAGTTCCTTCGTGACAGTAACGAGAGAAATTGAGAGTGAGGGAGTGATGAGAGAGAGAGGGGGGTGAAGTATGGGAATGGAGGGTGGGAGAAAGTAAAATAGTATAAATACATAATAAGTATAAATACAGCGCGTTAGTAAAAAATAATAGGGCGAGGTGTACATCAAATGAGTATTTTTTTCAAGATTTTTTTAAACTACCTCTATATATACTCACTTTCATTCTCACTTCCTTTCACCTCACCCCAACCACCATCCAACCACCATAGCAAACACCACCACTGAAACCACCACCACAACGGCCACCACCACCACCGCGTCAACCACCATGATAGAGGCAACATCAACACCACCGTGAGACCCACCCCACCCCACCGCCACCACCACAACACGGTGGAAAAAGCATGAGTTTTTGTAATTTTTTCGCCAGGGAAACCAACCACCCCCGTTGTTAGTACATAACACACTGGAAAAATTTGCTTGGTTTCCTCCAACGATTTTTTTTCGTTTCCTCCACTGAGGAAATAAAAAAACAGTTCGGGACCGTGCCTTGGTGGCGGATTTTTTTTTAGAAGACTAATCATATTCTTTTTGGTGGTTGTCTGCGACAGTGAGGTGGTGCTCCGGTGGTGGTGGTGCTCTGGTGGTGGTGGTGCGCGAGTGTGGCTCTGGTGGTGTTGTCCAGTATTGGAGGTGGTCCGCCGATGGTGGTGGTGGTGATGGGCGCTAGTGGTGGAGGTTTGAGAGATAGAGTGAGGTGAAGTTGGATGAGGAGTGAGAGAGTAAGAGTGGGGTGAAAGGGGGAGGGGTACGAGTAGGAATGGCAACGGGTCGGACTTGGACCGGATTATGCATAAT
Source organism: Beta vulgaris subsp. vulgaris (assembly GCF_026745355.1). Taxonomy (NCBI): domain Eukaryota; kingdom Viridiplantae; phylum Streptophyta; class Magnoliopsida; order Caryophyllales; family Amaranthaceae; genus Beta; species Beta vulgaris. Next base: position 45,503,922 of record NC_079202.1, read on the forward strand.
CCGACTCCGACCCTACAGAAAGTCGGAATTTAAATCCGAGTCCGACTCCGAGATCCGACTTTGAAAATCCGAATCCGACCCGACCTAAAATCCGAACATCCGACTCCGAGATCCGACCCGACTTAAAATCCGGACATCCGATTTAAAATCCGAACATCCGACTCCGAACCTGATCCGACTTATTTTACTTCCAATTGTTTAATCGTTTTTTCTGTGGGAAAAGCCTATATAATACAACTGGCTGAAAGTCGAAGTCAGATTATACATAAATAATACATTACATAAATAAGAAAAAAGGATTGATTGACTCGGAGTCGGAGTCGGATGTCGGATTATTTTATGAGATCCGACTCCGACCCTCCTCCGACTCGGAGTCGGATTTTTTAAACGGAGTCGGAGTCGGATTCCTTTTTTGTCGGAGTCAACTCGGATTTTTTTCCTTCGGATCGGAGCGGACTAGGGTCGGATTCGGATTGGATTCCATCCCTAGGTACGAGGGGGCATTTCAAGGAAAAAATACGGGCGATTTTTAGTAAATACGGGTGATTTTTAGTAAATAGCGATTGGGTTACATACCTTCATGTAAAAGCTAATAAGTTACGGAGGCTAATAATACAATTCAAATAAGTTCAATGAAAACCCAATATACGTGCAAAGGCTATCAAGCCATATCACAGCTAATAAAAAGACCAGATAAGTTTAGAAAATGGCTAATAAATCTAGTTAGAGTCAATAAGTTTATTGACCATCTTTTCTTAAGCAACAAGTTTAAGTTTAGAGAAGAGTAATTCAGCCAATTTAGGTTAGAACTTCAAGCTTTACTAGTGTTAATTGGTGGAAAGTTTATAGGAACTTTTTGCCATTAAGGTTGGAAGCACAACGTAGCTCCTCAAAAAGGGTAAAAAGAAAACAAGCAAAGTTAGATGGAAACAATTATCTCTCACTCTGATTATGCATGTTATTATACTATTCGTTGTACAACTACAAGACACCTTTGTTTCTTGTTACAAACGTATGTGATCGGTGATCCCCCACATTATGTGTAAGATGTAAGATGTAAGATGTAAGATGTAGTCCCCTCATATAAACTAACTTTCATGAATACAACGATTAAAGTAATAATGTACCAACCTAAGTTGTAATACTTTATCATGTTGTTGTCTAACTTTTATCTATAAATTGATGCTGCCTTTGTTATAGTATTACGCATGTAATTATAGTATTAATATTATTAAGACTTTGGGGGTGTGACGCAGACATTGAGAATGTTTGCCAAATCTCTGTTAGGTGCATAACAATCCAATTCTTCGGTGGAGAAGATTACCGAGGCCTGAGGGAAACTTGCCTAACTTCAAATAAGTATATTGTTTTACCAGGGTACTTTTGAGTTATTTAAAGACTTTGACTTTTACTGAAAGCATTTCAGATGTTTTGGAGATTAGTGAGGAATAGTTTTTTTTGATTATTTACTGTTGTGATTTGTGAATGGTGATAGTTGCATAGTACTAGTATTTGAAGTTGTGGTAATATTTAATATTTTAAGTTATTATCATTGTTAGGAAGTACAAATTTACTACCTTTCTTAAATTTGTTTATCGTTATTTCTAAAATAGCATATATAGCATTTATCTTTTGAATATACATGCCCATTTATAAAAGGTGGATAACCCTTTAAAAACTTCAGGAATAATTGATGTCTTTTAAATATACATATTCGTTTCGGACATATATAACCTTTGACTGAAGTGATTTACTTTAAAAATTATCAGCCTAACTCGTTAGCAACGTAACAATCTATTCTACCATCTCCATGATATTTCTTTGCCACAAGGGAAGCTAAGTTACACCTTTGATCCTCATTCCTCAATCTTGATCTACATAACCACATTAGAAAATTTGTCAATCCTAATTCATAAAGATATGGTCTTATCCTAGACAATAAACCCTTGTTTCCTGCATCAAAGCAAACATTGGTAAGCTAGTAGCAAGCCAAAAGTGAACCAATAATGTAGCAATGACTTAGTATCTTTTCCATAAATCTATGGCCTCCACGTGCCCCACAACATGCTATCACGAGGTAACAAGTGTCCCACCATAGTTGATAGTCACTAAAGGTGGCCATGGGCCGGGCTGGCCCGTGGGCTGCTCGAGCCCGGCCCGGCCCGAGCCCGCTATGGGCCCGGCCCGGCCCGCTAGCCGTAACATGGGCCGTGGGCCTTGCACGTTGGGGGAATTTAGATTTCGGCCCGGGCCCGGCACGAGCCCGTGGGCCTTGCAAATTTTTTTTTTTCAAAAACTGTGATTTTTGGACCAAGCCCGCGGTGAGCACGAGCCCGGCCCGCCAGGCCCGTGGGCCGGGCCGGGCCATGGACAAGTTTCCCATAATTTCAGCCCGGCCCGGCACGGCACGAGTTTCATGGGCCACGGGCCTGGCCCGGCCCGTATTCCACTTCAGCCCGCGGGCCTGGCCCGTGGTCAGGCCCAGCACGGCCCATGGCCAGCTCTAGTTGATACGTATCTAATATAGTTCTAAGGATATTTTATAAGAAACTAGTAAACCTAATAAATGTGAGGAGAAGGGGGGAGGTAATAGGTATTGTCCATATTATAGACAGACTGTAAACTCTCACATGATATTGCTCTTTTCTTGCCACGACTCAGCCTCCATGCACCACCCCCACTTATCTTGCCAAGTGTTGCTTATTGCTTAGTCATCATATTTTCATGTCTTTTTTATATTATACTCACTTTGTTTAACATACAATTTGCATAGGGAATAGTACACCTATAAAAAGGAAGAATGTTTTCAGAAGCAGCACATAATAAGCAAGAACAACAACAACAACAACCTCTCTTAGTTTGACACTTTAGTATAGTATAATAATAAGCTGGTAGTTACTTTGGAAATGGAGTGGTGTCCTCAAAATGCTATGAAAGCTTTCTTGCAAACTCTCCATTTGGTAATTTCTTTTCCCTCTTAAACTCCCTCTTTTTTTTAGCACATACGTGAAATCTTGTTTTTCAGTGATTAGTTTTCCAAGTATTGGTTTCTTTCAGTAACTTCGTGTTAGATTTGAGTCAGATTCTCGTGTAGTATTAGAGATTACCCGCTTGCTAATTTAAACTCCTCTACATATACTTTCTATCTTGTAAATTATTTTTTAGATATTTTATACGTTTTAAAATATCAGGTACGAGTACGATATGAGATTTTGTTAGATTTATTTCGATGATTTTTTTTAATCTATTAATTTTTCATTAAGTTTGTTAAAGTTGTGACAGTTATAAATAGTCTAAGATGTACTGCAAAACCCAAATTTGGAGGATGGAATGAGTATATAAGATAAACTTTTTCCTACCATCATACTCCCTCCGTTTCAATTTAATCTACACACTTTGACATTTTACACTATTCACAAATTTCACTTTGACCATCATTTGTGATTTATACGCGGATGAAAGTATAGTCAGGTGAGATCTTGTTAGAATCATAACATGTATTTTAATATGTAGTTTTTATAATTTTTACAAATACAAAACTAAATATATATGTCCTCAAAGTTTTGCATTGGCATACGTGAAAAGTGTAAGTGTGTAGATTAAAATGAAACGGAGGGAGTATATATAATTTTTTTGTCTTGTATCTCTCAAAAACAATCTTTTGTGTTGCACCATTATCATCATAATTAAGCTAATATCAACATGTTAATATGAAGTTTATGTTGTACTGATGGTATATTGGTATTGTTTTTCTTTTGTTACAGTGTAAAGTAAATAAGATTCATAATGCAGTACAAAAGTACGGGTTAGATGGAAGCAAAATCATGGAACCTCAAGGAACGGAGTTACTATCAGCTTTAGCAGCAGGAAACCAAGCAAGAATAATACTAGAAATCACCACTTCACATTCCCAACAACAAAGTGTTACACCTTTAACTCTTGGTCTTGCTGTTGCTGCAAACCAAACTCAAGGCAAACTCATCTGCATTCGTCCATCTCTTCATTCCTGTTACGGGCTTGAACATGTTGTCGAACACGAAAACAAACACGAACACGACTGCAATGCTAATGGTAGTGCAACTGAATTAAGAGTTGGAGATCCATGTGAGGTGGTAACTGATATTCGGAACGTCGATTTTGCTGTCATTGATTGCACTAATCTTGACGCTAATCGTCTAAGATTACTATCTGACAAACTTCATCTTAATCCAAGAGGATTTATCATCGTTGCTAATAATATTTTACATAGAGAACAAGGTGTTGCTCTTGTTGATCAGATCTTGAAGGGTAAAAGAGGAATTCAATCATCTGTTACAACTTTGCCTTTAGGATCATCACCAGGATTTCAACTCATCATTAAAGTTAAATCTCAGAAGAGGAGGAAGCACAAGAGATTTTTTGTCACATTTGATGATTAAATGATGTTCTTGTGTTCTAATTTCTGTTTTTTTTATCTTTCCAAGTAAAGTTCTGCACAACTTTTAAAATGTATATATATGTACAATAATTATATATATACAGTCTCCGTACTCAAATAGTTGTTTAATTGACCTTTTGGGTCAAACTTATAACTCTTTTAACCTCACTAATATAAGAACTAAAATATACATATACAATCGATCTCTTAATTACTTGCAATAGATTCATCTTAATGTATATTATTTATTGTAGTTGAGCAAGAGTTTGTTAATTTCACAAGTGCGTAATTAGGAGTCCACTCATGGTACACCCGGGTGTACCATGCTCATGGTACGCTCAGGGGCATTTTCGTAATTAATTGCAAGTTAAGGGGCATGCTGGTAATTTCAGAACAATAAATGATAAAAAGCAAAAATCTGAATTCAAATCTTCTCTCTCACTCTTCCTTCAATTTGAAACCTTATATATTGAAAAAAATAGAGAAATCAACACAACCTTGTGGATCATTAATGGCGGATTCAACTCAAACACAACAATGGAGACCAGAAATTCGCTCATTTCTCTCAATTCTTTCTTGCCAGAAAAATCTGATTTTCAATTATTCTCTCTCCTCCTCCCAAACCTTCCAAACACAACAATGGAGATCTGAAATTCGCGGAAAAAAAAATTCCAGATTTGAAATTCGCGAGATGAACGATGAGATGGTGATGACGCAGACTCGAGATGATGATGATGAGGCGACTGAAGAGACCCAAGACCCATCCACAACGATGATGAAGACCCACGACCCAAATCTGATTATGTTTTTGCTCATTTGTTTTGTTGTTGTTGTTTTGCTCATTTCCCCTCATTTATTCGTATTGCATAAACCAGATGTTTTTAGTTGTTTTACATGATCAAGACATGAACAAAATTATGAGTGCTGATTTTGAATTATCATTGTAGGAATGAGCAAATGTATTCTGCAATAATTTTGAATTCTAATGTTCAAATGAGTCAAACATCTATGCTCATTTAGAATGATTGAAGATTATGTGCTCATTTACATCATTTGTGTTGGATGATTATTGGCGCTTAGTCAACTTTTATGTACTTGCTCTAGTCTTTTTTTTTTTTTTTTTTCTATTCATTTCATCTCTTTATTCATTTTCTTTTTTGCTCACCTGTAATTAGTTCGTTTTCATAACTGCTCATTTGCACCAAGTTTGCTCATTTTCTTAAATGAGTAGAAATACTTGCTCATCTGCTCATTTTACTCATTTGCTCATTTCTCATTTGCTCATTTTGCTCATTAGCCCATTTTTCTCATTTGGCGAAAATTAGCTTTAGGTGTACCATGAGCATGGTACACCCAAGTTTACTATAAAGATTCTCCATAATTAGATATATATATGAGTATTGTCTAGGAATGGAGATTGCTAAAAACAAAATAGGAGATCAATTTAGACGGAGACGAGGAGATATATATAAAACAGAAGTAACTCCAAGGGTTCCATTGGGTTCCATTTGATCAGCAGGGGCGGCTTTTAGCATGTTCAACATGTTCCATGGAACAGGGCCCCTTTATTGTGAGGGCCCCAAAATAGAGAAAGTTCAGTAAAAAGAAAAAGTTTATCTACTTATTTGGACTATTTTTTTTTTCATAATATGATTATGTGAAGTATGGATGAGCTATTACGTTATTGAATTCTTCAAATACGAGATTGCACAGGGCCTCTATATAGTTCGAGACGGGCCTGTTGATCAGTATACTGAAAATATAAGCACTTCTGTATTATTGTATACTTCTATATGTTACACATAATATGTTATTTTCCATGATATTACAAATCAGAATTTAGGATAGATTTCGTGTTATTTTTCATTGAATTTGAAATAAAAAAGCAGTTTGATTTCTAGTCAATAGTTTATGATCTACTTGTTTAGTGTGATGTAACCATTTTGAATCATCCACTGGAGACTCCAGTGATTGTTAACATTCTTGAAGGTCCAGTAAGCCCAACCAAACGATGCACGACCATACACTTGAAATTGTGCATCTGCAAATCTTTGAAAATCTTCCTTTGTTGCGTCACGAACCTGCCACTCAGCCACCCATTCTCCTGGATTAAATTGGGAAAAAGAAAGCAGCTGATTAGTGCCAAAGTATTATTAAGTAGTTTAAGAATGTGTAGTTGAGATTAATAATCGCTCTGTTTCAAATCATAAGGTATAATAAGTGTTGACATTATAATAGAGATGGGAGAGAGGAAAGAAAACATACATTTTCCAATCTATTTATAGTAAAACTAAAACAAATAAAGCTATAATTTAGGAACACTACTAACATGATCTTCAACTATACTCACTAATTTAGTTATTAACAGGTAAGCATAACACATTTATATCCCTAATAAATCAGCCACTACATGAGTAAAAAAATGGAAACCACAATCGGAAGAGTGGTTAATGAAGATCATGTGCTGATCTGCATCGTAGTGAAGAGAAGTGATTCACAAGGCCGGATGGAGAGAGCCGAGAGGTGTTTCAAAAAATGGCGTTGGTGATAATGTGCATCAATAAAATTAGCTCCTAGAATAGCTAAATAAGTTAGCATTTCGGGATAGCTTTTGAAGGTCAAATATGGCTGTTTCTTAATGAAAATATAGTTTATTTTTTTTTTTTTTTAAAAAAATTTGTCTTGGTAAGGCAACAAAAATCTTAATCAACCTAAACCAACAATTAGTTTTACTATGCATATTGTTTTGGAAACAGTTTTGACAACTAACCTCAAATAAGTTAACAGCTTATAGCTACCAAAAACAGTTGAGATAGCAATTGCTACAGGAAGACAAGAACTAATACTGCCGATCAAACTTACCAACAAAAGTAAGGGGCCCATTGGAGGTGGTGACATAGCCCAAATCGGAGGACCTGTTGTTGTTGATGAAGTCTATGTTTTGTTGGACATTCATGTTGTCAAATATGTTGGAGAAGAGATTGTAGTAATGGACATCAATTACAGCTAACTGCATTCCACTAGCAAGGGGAAACAACTCCTTTGGATCCATAGGCCCTAAGCGATTGGACAGTATAACATACGCTGTTGAAGAATGCTTGCGCACTGCATTATATCCTTGTTGATAGTAATTTTCCAGAGTTTCCAAAGTCACATCAGGGGCATGAGGCTCGTTGATCAGTTCCACTGCGTATAGATTTGGGTGTGTGGCGTATCTGCAATCAAATGTCAAATGTCATGTGTGCCTAATGCATTCAGTGTAATAACATCTTGTTGCATGAATTAAATGACAAAAGTTTCGGACTAGCTTCAATAATGAGTTGTTTGGCTCAAATTTGGCAAACTTCTGGCTCATCTGATAGAGAAATTTTCAGAGTTTAGATCCGTTTAGACAATTTCAAATAAATTCCAATGATTTCTGATAAGGGTTTCTTCAGTTCAATTAACAGCAAAAATCAAGCTGTTTTGTATGTTTGTGAATAATAAAGTTACAAGAAACACGAACATGTAAACGACATGATACAAAGAGCGTGGCTGAAGCTTCTACTCAAGAGCGAATACCTGGAAGCTAAGAAGTCGATAGCAGCAACACTCTGTTGTATAGTAGCATCAGTTTTTCCCCATTCAATAGATCCATCTCTAGCTCCACTATGCTCATTCCCATTTTGTGACCCAGGTGCTGCATGAAGGTCTATTATAACCTGGATACCATATTTCCTGCAGGTCCAAAATATAAAAATATTTTATCATATAACTCCCTATTTCACAAATTAAAAGGGTCCTTACAATCAGCAGGCTGTGTGCTAAAATAGACTTACTGCGCCCAAGAGAAGGCATTGTCCAAGGCCTGTAGTGATCCTCCCACAAAAGGCTTAGGTGGTGTTGGGTCACTGGCTATCCACCATCCAACAGGAATCCTGACAGCATTCAGTCCATTCTCAGACATAAACTTGAAATCGTCTTCAACAATGAAGGTGCTCCAGTGCTCCTGATACAGTTAATATATGTTCACGATTCTGTCAGAGCAGCCTCAAATTTTTATCGCGAAAGCTGGTCATAAAGCAATATGGTTTACAAGTGATATATGTATGATGCTTACCTTCATGACTTGCGGGGCCTTTTCGGGGCCATAACCATTCGTGACTTGGAATTCGCCTTGTGGGGTTCCTATTATGGTCATCACAAAAACAGATGGGTTATCATCCCCCCAACCACCATCCCCTGCATAATCTGCAGTGACGCTATCTTCTGTCTTTGCCTGCAAGAGTACACAATATTCACCAAAAGCTACTGAAAATTGCCTGTGTGATCAATGCCTTCGATGATCAAAGGCAAACTTACTACTCCCTCTGTTAAAATAATAGGCTATTAGTTGACTTTTATATTGTGATCAAATCCTTGTCAACTTTGAGCATTACTTTTTATCACAGTCTCATCATAAAAATTTACTACTCCATCTATATTGATATAATACAGACATACAGTAGGCTATATTTGACTACTGTGACTAAACCCTTGTCACCTTTAACTTTTAAGCATCATTTACTTCATCCTGTGTCTTCAAATCATTTTTTTAAAATTTTTGCTCTTAGTTTCCTAATTTTTATATATTTATACTCCTTTGTATCATGTTTTGACATGAATGAGAATTCACACAATTCATACTATTCCATAGTTTTATATATCCTCCTCCTCCCTTCTCATACTATACTTGTTCATGATTGTACTACTAAATTTTGTTCCTGCTTATATATCTTCATAAACATGTGCAGTTGCTATGAACCAGACATAGGATTTGGAAGGAGAAAAAAGTAAGTGGTAAACCTGTAAGAAGAGACCATTAGGAGCTTGTATTCGAACACGAGAAGTATCATCAGACTTCCTAACAATCTGAAAGACTTCAGAAGATCCTGGGCTGTTGGCTTCTGCAACCACTGCAGGACCACTGCCCTGCACTCCGGCAAACTGATTGCTGAACACCCGGAGATTGAACGTGTTTTCGTTGATTCTCCATCACTAGACCCCAAAATTGTTGCAATGAAGTTAAAAATACTCAACATCAAATATTTGTAACAAATGAAACCGATGTTTAAATGTAGTAGTAGATTACCTTGAAGGTTTCCCAACCTGATGCAGAAGTTCTGTTAGCAACTAAGATGGTCCCTCCACCACTCTCAGCACATACATACTTGTCTATAGTCACTGATCTCAGCTGTATTTGTGTTCCATCCTGTGTATTTTAAACATGTGCTTAATATTACAGTCTGACATAAAAATGGACTCTTTTTAGGCATTCGCCCATTATAGAATGTAATACAATGGTGTCACGAACTAAAAGTTTACTTCCCTTAAAAAATAAAAATAAAAATAAAAAAACTAAAAGTTTAAAGCCCGTTCGGTATTAATGTGGTTTTCTATTTTTTGGTTTTTTTTTATTTTTAAAGTCATATGATATATGTCCTATAATGAATAAAAAAGTATTCAAATGTATTGGGAACTGTTGAGAGTGTAATCCACGTGTGTCCCATATTGAAAGAATTGAAAGTATATGACTAATATATAAGCTAATGGGTTACTCCACCTATAACCATATGGTTTTAGGATGGAACCCCATTGGGCTTGTATTTTTTCTACTCCCTCCGTCCCATATTATAGTGCCTGATTCTATTTTTTCACGTTTATTAAGGTAAATAAAATCTAAGAGAAATGTAAAGAGTGTTTGTGTATTGAAAATAAATGTTATGGGGAAAAGCTGATTTTAGGAGAGAGAATGATTATAAGTGGTGAAAGAGAATTAAATGCATGACTCATTCAACCTTTGAGTTGAATAAAACAAAGCAAAAAACTATTTTCAAGAAGCAAATAAATAATGATGGCACAATTTTTCTAGGAAAATCATGGAAATATGTGGAATAAAAAATGGAAACAAGAATTATATTTTGGGACACCTTAAAAGGAAAGAAGCACTATAATATGGGACGGAGCCACGGAGGGAGTAGAAAACTGTTTTCTTCTATTGTTAGTTTTACATTGTTTGGTTTGTAAAGAAATGTAAAACTATTGTTAGTTTTTAACTAGTTATTTATAAACAACTAGTTTGACAGCTTCTTTTACCGAACATCAATATCTTATACCGCTACTTGGACAGCTAACAGTTAGGGGTGTTGATGGGTGGTTAATTGGCCCGAAACAACATTTTGGTTCGCTCTTTTTGCAAACCGTAACCGTTTAGACTGGTTAGTTACCGCTTAAGCAGTTAACCCTTTTTTGGTACGATTTTTCGGTTAACCATTAACCGTTATTTAAGTTATACTATTATGTTTTACTTAATGTACATATATATTTTTTTATTTTTTTGTGCATATATTTTAATATTATATATACTCTAATATACAATGTATTATAAAGTAGATAATAAATCTATTGGAAAACATAATTAACACTAAGAATTCACTACATTTCCTAATTATAGTGATTATATTAGTACTAGAGTTTCCAAATAATCACATACTTCCTCTAATTGTTGTAACTTTGTAAAAAATATTAGAATTAATCTAATCGTTCGAAAATGTTCCACAATAATTAATTAGAGAAAAAATATATTTCGGTATTTCGGTTAACCGTTTACTCAAAAATCATAACGTAACTGTACCGTTTAACCGTCATTTTTATCGGTTCGGTAACCGTACCGTTAAAATATTTTTTTACCGGTATGATTACCATCCATTTGACCATTTTTTCGGTATTTCGGTACGGTTTTTCGATTTCGGTTTTTTATGAACACTCCTACTAACAGCTACATACCAACCATAAATAGCTACAACTAACGGTTACTCTCATGACTAAAAGCTAACACCACAACTACAGTTGCCGAACACTCCCAAATGTCCTACAAAGTTACCAAATTGAAGCATAACAAGTCTAAATTTATTTAAATGTGAAATATTTAAATCTAAAATATTTAATTGTGAAATAAGATATTAGTGGGTCCAATATTAAATGAAGAAAAGTTCCTGGACTTATATTCTGCATTTGGATATTCCGATATTTATACTTTAAAAATCTAAACAGTAGTGTTAACAAAAGTCAGAGAAACATAACAAGTCTCATAAAGAGGAGAGAGAGAAGTACATACCAGCAAGTCTTTGTTAGGAATGCCATCAAAAAGAGAAGGCTTAATCCAACCTTCAGTTACAAGCCATCCTCCCAAATTAACTGCCTTCACTTTTAAAACAGGGTTTACGCTAACATGGCTGTTAATGTGAACCCTCCCACCTTCACAACTCATAATCAAGCTCTGTATGCAACAAATCCCCACTAACAATGAACATAAGAAGGGAATTTTAGTAATCTCACACCCAACTTTACCAATGTAAACCTTCATATCTTGCTTTTCAATGCAAATATATTAATGGAATTGAGAGAGGACTTATTATGGATTACGGAGAGCAACATTTATAGTGGAAAAACGCGCATTCCTCTAGAAGCACACTTTGTAATTTGTATTATTATCGTTGACCTATCCTGACGACTTTCAGCAATAATTAGTTTTATTACGAATATACAATCGTGGTTGAGTTGTGGAGCAACGGCATTCTTTATTTGGATTAGAGGTGATCATGGGCCGGGCCGGGCCGCGGCCAAAAAATTTTGCCTTTTGGTCGGGCCAGGCCTAAATTCGGGCTGAATTTTTGTATCCAGAGCCCGCTATTTCAGGCCTAAATTAACGGGCTTTTGCGGGCCAAAAAATAGACTAAAACATCGTTTTTGGCTTGCCCAAAGCCCACCCAAAAAAAATTCGACCGTGCCGGCCTGGCCTGGCCCGCGGGCCGAAAATTTTTGCACAAAACTCGACCCAAAAACGCAGGGCCGTCTCATAAAATTAGGGGTCCTGTGCTAAATTAAGTTATAAAAACTATTTTTTGGTGAATAGGAAGAGATGGAAAAGTCATTAATGGTCTTTTTTTGGAGAATAGAAGGAGAAGAAACACCAATTATAAATTAATCTCTTTACGTTTGCATCCAACATTACACTCTATAAAATTATAAAGAAATAGTATGTAATTAGAGTTAGGTTTTTTTCCTCCTTAGGAGGACAACTAATAGAATTGGGCCCTTATATTTTTGGGGGCCCTGTGCAGTTGCTCACCCTGCACATGGCCTTAGCCGCCTATGCAAAAACGGGCCGGGGTGGGCCAAAATATCACCTCTAATTTGGATCAATATAACTTCTTATTTAGCCGCGCTATCTAGTATTAACTTTAATCAAGAAATTTTATCATATCGTTGCAAATGTGATAATGTTGAAGTAATATGCTCTATTTTTTAATTAATAGGAAGATATGTACTCTTCGATTTCTAAATTTATTTTAGGCCTTTATAGAAGCTTTTGTAAATGATCTACTTATAAGTTGACTAATAAATTTATCTTTCAACCAATTCTTTTTAGAAGAAAACAATAAATTAGGGATGTAGTAAATGTTTTTGTTAGTTGATGATATAATGGTAAACATGGATGGACACTCAGCACTAAGTCCTCCCTCTTCCAATATATAATAGAGATATTCTTATAATTCGTATCAAATTACTCCCTCCATCTCAAAATATAGTTTCCAATTCCTTTTTCTCACAGTAATTTATACAAGTAGAATCTAAAAGAGATAGTAAAGATTTTTTGTTTATAAATGGAGAATAATTTGGGACACCCAAAATGAAAATGGGAATTATATTTTGAGACAGAGGGAGTATATCAAATAAAAATATATGATTGTAGGTTTAGGGTTTTCTGGAAAGGGTAAGAGAATCAACTAGCTTGATTCCCTTACTTGTCGTTTGTTAAGACAAATCAATCATTCCCTTTACCCTCTCCTTTCCCCCAAAGTCCTCTACTTTCATAGTTTCATTCCCCACCCTCCCCAAGGTTTCACTTACCTTTTTCTTTCTTCTACACCATGATGGCCTTGACCAATAATTGACCACTAGTCCAACCACCAACCCAGCCACACAACCACCACATCAACCACTGAACCCACCACCTTAACAACCAAACCACCACCCCAACCACCATTACCGCCACTAAAACCACCACGATCGGCACCGAAACCACCACGATCGCCACCAAAACCACCACGATCGCCATCGAAACCACCACACCAACCCTAAAATTACCATCAACCACCGAAACCACCACCCCATGCGCCAAAACCACCAACCCGTGGCCGAAACCACTAACCCATGCACAGAAAACCGCCAACCCATGGTTAAAACCACCAACTCATGGCCGACTCAACCACCACGTCCAAATCCATCCACAAAAAAAAAACCAACCCAAATAAAAAACCTAACTCTAATGCTTGATTTTGGCTTCAGATTGTCAAATTCGGCCATAAAAACTTCAGATATGAAGTTTTATGATCGAATTTGACCTTTTAAAACCTCAAATGTGGCTTTTAATGGTGGTAAAGAAGGAAGGGGGAGGACCGGTGAGGTGGCGTCGGTGAGATGCGGCAGTGAGGGGTGGCAGTGAGGGGCGCCGGTGAAGGGCAGCAGTGACAGACCGGTGTTGATGGGTGGCAGTGAGAGGGTGGTGGGAATGGTGGTACTTGAGACTTGAGAGAGAGGGGAAAATAGTAAGAGGAGGAAGATGAGTTCTCAACCAAACAACATTTTTAATCAAAGGGTTTCCTTTTCTTTTCTCCTTGTTTCTCTTTCTTAAACCCTTTCCCTTTCCCTTTCCCTTTCCCCTTCATGAACCAAACGCCCAAGTTTTCTATGCGGATGTCCGCATAGTTAATAGTCTGTGGCCACATGTATAAAACACAAACTAGCTATATTGGGACACATGTAAACCCTTCAATTTAAATAAATAAATAACCCCTAATAATTATAAGTAGTCCCAGAAATGAAAAGAAACCCTTAATATATTGATCGGTAACCTCTAAGATAAGTAAACTCAACAATATAGTTATCAATAACACCTACTATCTTTATTAAATCCCAACAATTATAAATAACCTTAGGTAATTGGTATGTTGATTAGTAACTTAGAATACAATAATCAACCCTATATGTCGACCAACAACACCATTAACTAATAACTATAATTATGGCCAACCACATACGAAATGTTGTTTACCATATACTTCTTTCGTTTTCAAATAGTCGAATCTAAAAAGAAAATAACACGCATATTAAAGAAAGTTCAATAATGTACGATAAAAAAAATTAAATAAACCATATGCTAAGAAAAAAATAGGTATAAGTAATTCAAGTACCCAAAAAACAAATATGGTACAACTATTTAAAAAAGGAGGTAATATATTATTACAAAAAATTTATGAGAAACTACCTTATATAATACACTTCTGTAAAAAATTATCTAATAAACAAAACGAGACTAAAAACCACCTTAAAATTTCTTTTTTATGGCAAAAAGGTGCTAATGGCTAGATTCTGATGGATTGAATTTGTTTTATGGCCGCACGTGCCTAGCCCTTGATCATTTTATTTATTCGTTTTTGCTCCTTTTTCCTCTCTTTTTCGGTTGATTAATCCCCTCCCCTTCTTATATTTATCCCTTTTTCTTTACTATGGAACATAAAATCATGAATATTCGTGTGGTTCAGTATCAGATGAGGCTGTCGGAGATAGATATTGAGTAGAAAATTGTCATTTATATTATGCCCAGATTTAATATCATATTTTCTAGATGTTATGGCTGATTCGCAAAAGGGGATATGGTCATATGGAAGAATTTTGCTACGATGAAAGAGAAATCAATACAATATTGGAGAACGAGTCCATTATGGTACACCCGGGTGTACCATGCTCATGGTACACCCAGGGGCATTTTCTGTAATTAATTGCAAGTTAAGGGACACGGTGGTAATTTCGGGGCAATAAATGACAAAAAGCAAAAAGCAAAAATCTGAATCCAATTCTTCTTTCTTGCTCATTTCTCTCAATTCTTGCTCACCAGAAAATCTGATTTTCAATTCTTCTCTCTCTCCTCCTTCCAAACCTTCCGAACACAACAATGGAGATCTGAAATTCGCGAAAAAAAAAATTCCAGATCTGAAATTCGCGAGATGAACGATGAGATGATGATGATGACGCGGACTCGAGATGATGATGATGAGGCGACTGAAGAGACCCACAACCCATCCACGACGATGATGAAGACCCACGACCTAGATCTGATTATGTTTTTGCTCATTTGTTTTGTTGTTGTTTTTCTCATTTCCCCTCAGTTATTCGTATTACATAAACCAGATGTTTTTGGTTGTTTTACATGGTCAGGACATGAACAAAATTATGGGTGCTAATTTTGAATTATCATTGTAGGAATGAGCAAATGTATTCTGCAATAATTTTGAATTCTAATATTCAAATGAGTCAAGCATCTATGCTTATTTAGAATGATTGAAGATTATATACTCAGTTGCATAATTTGTGTTGGATGATTATTGCTGCTTAGTCAACTCTTATACTTGCTCTAGTCTTTTTTTTTCTATTCATTTATTCTTCATTTTCTTTTTTGCTCACCTGTAATTAGTTCTTTTTCGTAACTGCTCATTTGCACCAAGTTTGCTCATTTTCTTAAATGAGTAGAAATACTTGCTCATCTGCTCATTTTACTCATTTGCTCATTTGATCATTTGCTTAATTAATTTGCTCATTTGCCCATTTTGCTCATTTGGCGAAAATAACCTTGGGTGTACCATGAGCATGGTACACCCAGGTCTACTATAAAGATTCTCTTGGAGAAGTATAAGGAACAAAAACGAAAAAAAAAATAGAAAGTCTACATCGAAAATAAAAGTCAACCCACCTGCTAATTTAAAAGAGAAGTCTACAAAGTTTAAAAGAGAAGAAGTCTATAAAGTATAAAAGAGAAGAAACAATAAGAAAAAGTTTTAAAAAATAAGATAAGTTCAGACTAAATAACAAAAAAATTTGAAACGAACAAATTCTTAGTCATAAAAATCTTGTTTGATTGGGATTAATATGTAATTTTAAAAAAATTGCTTATTCAAAATTTAATTTATTGGTAATTACATTTATGAATGGTTAAACAATCGTTCTTTCTAGGTAGGTAATAGTTATAGTCCCGCGCAAGAAGAGGGTACATACAACGATCCCTATTGCAAGGGGTGAGACTCAATTCCATGACATATATGATCGCAGGTGATGCTAATACCACTAGGTAATCACTTGCTGCTCATTAATGGTTAAACATGTACATTAACAAACATGTCAAGTTAACATATGTTAATTTAAAAAAGACGGTAGGAGTAGATAAAAAGTAAAAATAAATACTCGTATTCACTAGTGTTGTGGTCAACATTGAAAAAATTATATTTGATGAAAGTTGGTAAGATGAAATATACTAATAAACTGACACTTTGCACAAGTATAATTACATAGTTTTGCAGGTCAGATTCCTTGAAAGGAGGAGAGGTGGTAAAGGAAAATCTCACCCCAAAAAGCCCCTAGTAGGATTTGATCCCATAACCTTAAAGTCATGAGGCAAAACCTTTAACAATAGAGTAACCTTTGCTTGGTAATGTATTTGATGGCTTACCTATAAGAAAAAGTATTAGTATCAATATTTTGGTAAGGAAAAGTAAGCTGATCGAAGCCTAATAGGTCAACTTAATACACCTATGCAGTCAAGACTTCCTAAGAGTTGGGACTTGGGAGTAAGTGAGAGGACAAGAGAATCTCCAACCCCCCATAGACCTAGTGTGTATAATGAAATTTGATCTCACAAACTTACTCATGAGAGACAAGTCTAACAATTAGTGGTATGTGTGTTGCGCACCTAATAAAAAAGAACCTAACTAATCCTCTTAATAATGTAGTAGGGAAGTTAGGGTAGATCCATATAGAAAAAGTTGTTCTAAGATTAGTTCTTTAGTAATGGTAAGAATAAAGGAGATTAATATCAATAAAGGAAGGATAAACTATACTTAACAATAGATAAATAAAAGACTTTAGAGTTAAGTATCCCACTAGCATGTATTAATACAATAATAATTGCTACCCCAAACTAGTACTTAAATATTCATAAGGAAACGTACACCCTATAAAATACCATAAACCTCATTCTCTTAAGTATTTATGGCTTCCCTAATATGCAATCAAGCCCACCACTATGGAATCATGCAAATTAAAGACATTAAACATATCATTCTAACTTACGAAAAATCCATTCTACCTACTCCCATGAATAGTTTCATGTCCTTAATTGAAGTACTCGAATTGATCAAAATCCAACTCCTATTGTGACAATACAAAGGAATGATAACAATACTAATTATCTCTAATCTAGTATTGAAAATTGCAAAATTAATTAAGCAAGAAAAAATAAACAACTAATTTGAAGATTTAAAGAACTAATCATGAATTGATTCATACTAGGATTCAACCTAGCCATATATAAAAGAATTACTCAAGCATAATTGAAATAAATAAAGAAACTAGAGAATAATAGTTAAATTTCATAATAAAAAACAAAGAGATAGGAAGAAGAATATAGAAACTTGAATTAATGGAAGAAAGGTAGAGTCTTAGAAAACAACAAATATTTACAAGTTTCTCTTTTTAAGCTTCTCTCTGTAAATCCTAAAAAGTGTATATAATAAACTAAGTCCAGTTATCAAACAAATAAAAGAGTAATTATATATGGCTTCCTAATATAACAAAACCGACAAAGTAAGAGGTACTACGGAGCAGACCAACTTGGGCGTGTCAATAATGACGCGGACGTTTTGACCTGTAACCATATAAACTATTATACTAATAAAAGTTAGTGCCTAGAAGGAATTAGGATAACATGGACGTGTTGGCCTGTAATTATTAGATTCTTCATCTCGACTTTGAACAACTATAACATTTGATCCAGAGTTTTTTTTTGGCACACGTAGTATATCGTTATTAGAAAGATCTTGAATTCTAATTTCCAACATAGTCGGAATTACCTTATTATTATTTTTGTATCACAAGGTATGAGAAAAATGGTGAAGATGTGACATATTTTTCACAACTATATATGTATAACGGTTTGTATACTCTTCAATTCCAATCCGTTTTGGGCATATGATATATCATTTCAAAGGTAATTCAAGTGCCTTAATCTTTATGTCCTTTCATAGATTATAAAGTACTTGAAATCACATCAAAAGATCAAACAACTTGTGAAAGTAACGTAGCTTATAAACAAAGACCTAGATTTACATAAATGCAATGTAAATGCTCTAATACTAGATGAAAATGCATCCTAATATGCAAAAAAAAAAAAAAAGATATTAGAATATGCACTTATCAAATAGACAAGAAATTATTTTTTTATAGAAGTAATGTATTTATTAGTTATATATTCACAATTAATTAATGAGTGCATAAGTATCAAGTTATCATAAATTCCATTAATATGTACTTATGAAATCTAATGGTGAAGAGAGAACAACCAAAAAAAAGCAAAATGGAAGATTTACGACCTATTCGGCGTCGTTGTCGATTTTCAGTTTTTGGCTTCATAAATATAAAAGTCATAAGATATAAGAGATCTAAAAAATTTGACATTAGTCATACTTATATTAACGTGTCATTTGGAAATCGAAAAGTACCTTTTCTTGTTTCTATATATTTTTATTTTTGGTTTTACAAAATTCTACAAACAGAACAGAAAAACGATAATGAACCAGCTCTTAAGGATTGGATGAGATAGATTTATAATACTCTAACTAGTTTTTAGGTCCAGGTTATGCTCCGCATAATTATAATTTTTATTTATTAATATCTTACTTTGAAATTAAAACACCAAACATTACTTGGTTTAGTGGTTGAGATATTAATATAGTAACTTCAAGTCATGAGATCAAATCTTATACTATGCATTTTCTAATTTTTTTTATTGTATGTGGAGTACATGAAGTGAACACTCTAAGGGATAGCGCCATGTACGTGGCACATTTTCTTGTTTAGGAACACCATTAGTATACCCTCATATGCACGCAATGAGTGCGACAATAAATTATTAATAATAATAATATTCGAAATCGTAAAAAAACATTAATATTAATGCAAAAAATGAGCATGTACTTCGTACTTATAATTTATTTTTACAAAACATAGGACTGAAAATGAAGATAATAGAAGTTGGTTAATGCTTACCTTTTCTCATCAGATTTAAATGTTTTGCTTGAATAATATCATGACTACGACAACTATGAATTGGAAAATAAAAAGATGAGTTACACTCTTTTTTCTCGGTAATTTTATGAATTTTTAGATTACATTCTTTAGAATTGTTAATGAATATTTAGGTAAAAGAAAATTTTGAATTTTTGGCTTTAAAAAACTTTGTATTTTTGGCTTTATAATTTTTGGAAAATTTCTTTTTTAATTTAGTTTCCTCATCGTAAGTAATCTTTTAATGAAAATATTAAACTTTTTTATGTTAATTTTTCCTTTTAACAACTTTCCTTATTATGCAAAATTGTAAATCGGGAAATGAAAAAGAAATTTTGAATAATTTTTTACATTTTAAATTAGGGCTATATGAGTCTTCAATTTTTATATGGGGATACCATAGTTTCTTTCTTAACTTATATACTTCCTCCGTTCTGTTTTAAATGAAACATTGGATGAAATAACACTATTCATTGATCAATTTTGACTCCAATTTATCGCTATTATATAAAGAAAAACATAGTCAAGTGGGATCTTGTTAGATTCGTCTCGATGCATACTATCAAATTATAACTTTTTTATATTTTTTACGTGTACACAACTATAGATATTAATGACTAAAGAAGCGCGTTGGGTTGCGTGAAAAAGCAAACGTTTCATTTAAAACGGAACGGAGGAAGTAATAGAAATAGATATTGTACTAAAAATGTATTGATGATTTGATTCTTTCAACTTAGCGATATTAATAAATAGTACGACAATGGAGAGTGTAAACATTGCAATGAGGGTTTATGTACATCATAATATGAATTTATTATGATCCATGGAAATTAATGGATTGTAGTTGGGCTACAATGAGGCCACGAATAATCTAGAGGGAGGAAATTTGTGCTCCGACAAGGTCGTAGATTGTTCGGGAAGGAAGAAAACTTTTGGTAACATACTCATATAAGGTCCTGGGTGTCATAGGCCCCTCCAAAAATAAATAAAAAATTCATTTTTTTTTCTTGCGTCAGACGTGCACTGAAGATACCTAAAAGGATTTTTACGTGCCTTTAATTAGGGGGCGTTTGGTTTATGAAGGGGAAAGGGTAAGGGTTTAAGAAAGAGAAATAAGGAGAAAGGAAAAGAAAACCCTTTGATTGAGAATGTTGTTTGGTTGGGAATGATGAGAACTCATCTTCCTCATCTCACTATTTTTCCCCCACTCTCTCTCCTGAGTACCACCGCTCCCACCGCCTTCTCACTGCCGCCCATCAACTCAACCTCTCAATGCCGCCCCCCACAACCGCCCCTCACCGGCTCCACCCACCATCGCCACCCAACGGCGCCACCTCAGCAGTCCCCCTTCCTTCTTAACTTTCTTTACCACCATTAAAGGCCACATTTGAGGTTTTAAAGGTCAAATAGGTCCATAAAACTTCAAATCTGAAATTTTTATTGCTGAATTTGACAATCTAAAGCCATAATTAAGGATTAGAATTGGGTTTTTTAGTTGGGTTGGGATTTTTTTCGTGTGGGTGGATTTGGCTCGAGTGGTAATTTCGGCCATGGATACGTGGTTTTCGGTGCGTGGGTTGGTGGTTCGGCCTTGTGTTGGTGGTTCTCGGACTCGGTGCATGGGGTGATGGTTTTGGTGGCATATGGTAATTTTAGGGGTTAACATGATGGTTTCATTGGCGGTAATGGTGGTTTAGGTGGCGGTCAAGGTGGTTAGTGGGCTTGGAGTGGTGGTTGAGTTGTTGGGGTGGTGGGTTCGGTGGTTGATGTGGTGGTTGTGTGGTTGCTTTGGTAGTTGGGGTAGTGGTCAATGATTGGTCAAGGTTATCATGGGTTAGAAGAAAGAAAGGGTAAGTGAAACCTTGGGGGAGGGTGGGGAATGAAAGTAGAGTAGTTTGGGAGAAAGGAGCGGGTAAAGGGAATGATTAAAATGACTTAACAAACAACAAGTAAGGGAATTGAGCTAGTTGATTATCTTACCCTTTCCTAAAAACCCCAAACCAAACGCCTCTTTAATGTATTGAAGGTTGCTCCAGTGGTTAGTACTATTACAATTACCTTAAATCCATAAGCTCTGCAGCTCCAAGTTTTCGTTTTATTTCTTTTTCTTTTCCTTTTTTGATTTCAACTGAATGCTTTTTTTGTTTCACTTGAAAGCTGAAGATCTACTTCCTTTTCTAATTTCTTTTTATTTTCTTTTTGTTTAACATTTATTGTCTTAATTAGTTTCATTTTCTAATTTCTTTTTGTTTTCTTTTTGTTTAACATTTATTGTCTTAATTAGTTTCATCTCCAACTCCTCAGTAACCATCATTTTTTTATCACACATTTTTAAAAATTGTTTGATTAGTTTTCAAACAAATACAACAATTTGATTATATTATGCACTTTTTAGATACTAATCAGATCAGAAAAAATAAGTTCAGATCAGTTCAGTTCAGATTATGTTTATATTTAAAAATCATTATATCTTTCATTACATATTAGTAAAAATTATAATAATTGAATATTAATAAAGTACTCATTGAGACGAATCAAGCAAGATCCCACATGATTATATTTTTTCTTTTATATTGAGAAAAATCTAGAAGATAAGATCTTGTAATCAGATCAGATCAGATCAGTTCAGATCATATCAGAAAAAATAAGTTCAGATCAGATCGGATAAGTTCAGATTAGAAAATTTCAGGTGAACTAAACATAGCCTAAGTTTGACCAAGTAAAAAAAAATTAATTATGTAATATGTTGAACTTGTTGATCTCTATGTATATTTTTAAGTATAAACTATTATACATTTTAGTAAAATTAAGTATTAAGAAATGACTAGTCAAATTTGTTATTTAAGAGTATAAAGTCAAATGGCTAGATTTGTTAAAAAGATAGACGAAGTATTAAATAAATTACAAGAAAAGTATTTTATAATAATTGATGTATCGAGTGTGAAGTTTTAGCTTTGTCATCCAAAAACTCAATTTCTCATTTTCAATATGTGTCACGATTGTCCAATTTCTTTAGTATGTTCCTAGATGGTTTTGTTAGGACCCTCCAAATTCAAAATTCTAGATCCGCTCCTAAGTGCTGCGTTATGGTCATACCTCGTTTTAACGGTCAAAATTAATAACTAAAACGGTCAAATAGTAGTATTTTAAAAGGATTTTGCTATATAAGGTAGTTTTATATGATCGAAGAAAAAAATATTAAAACGTTAATTTTAAAAAAGTTTATTGTAAATAGTAGAATTTTGAAAATTTTCTATTTATAAATAGTATAGTGTGGACATTGCAATTGTGTATTTGTACAATTGGAATTTCCTAGTTTCTAGTACTACTGTACTACTACCTCCGTTTCTTTTTAATTGTTACACTTTGACATTTTACACTATTCACAAATTGCACTTTGACCCTCGTTTGTGATTTATACGTGAATAAAAAACATAGTCATGTGGGATCTTGTTAGATTCGTATTAGTATGTATTTTATTAATATGTAGTTTTTATATTTTTTACAAATACAAGATTAGAGATATAAAGGCTCAAAGTAGTGCATCGGCATGCGTGAAAAGTGTAAGTGTAACAATTAAAAAGAAACGGAGGTAGTACAATTTAGCTCAATAGTAGTGTTATTGAAGTACTAGATCTGCTTTTTTTTTTTTTTTGGTAAACAAGGCCAATCATTCATTCATTAGCTCTGCTTGATGACTAGGAGATCAATACCCCTGCCTGATATAGATAGAGCATATTAATTTTAGTAATTCAACCCGCCGTGACCAAGAGAAGCTTTTCATGTCGGCGGCCGGCGCATAACGAGTTTAATTGACCATCTAGATTTTTTTTTTTTTTTAATTTTCCGCGTTTGTACGCAATTGTTTAGCTGGTGTTCTACTATGAAGTATGAACTAATGCAAGTTGTCCGTTCTCTATGGGCATTAGCCATTAAGGCGGATGTTGATTACATGACGTGTGAACAATAGGATAATATATGGAATAATGAATACGTCCAATATGAGTGATGACCACATTGTTTTTCTCACGAAGTATTTAGTTTAATCATTTTGTTTTTACTTGGGATTCAATTCATTAAGGAATTGGAGTTGACTTAAGTGGTGAGTTTTCTCATCTTTTCTGGTAAAATTTAAGGTTCAATTCCTACCTCAAGTATTTGTTTGGAATTTAGGGAAAGAGGGGGGTTGGGGAGTCTCTGGTTTGTAATGAGTCTCTAGGTGGGGACCCTATACGAGGAAAGCTTAGAAGAATTTTTCTTACCAATTTTTTTGAAATTTTTTGTTTTTACTTATTTGATTTGATATAATTATACTTCACGTTTCTCATTGGATCTAGTCTAAACTTGTTTCTCTAATTTAACAAAAACTTTCCTATCCATTTTAGTTTGATTTAAACTAATCTTTTAAGACTATCGTGACTATAATTTAATCTTTTGGTCTAATATGATATAATCAATCTAATAATAATAGAAGTAAGACAAACACGATATGCAATGAATGATAGTTACGCTATTGAGCCTCTCTTAAGTAGGAATGTTAATTGGACGGGATGGGTATTGAAAATGGTCTCTCCACGCACACACTAGCCTAAAAGACCCATCTAGGGATGACAACGAGCTGGATCTAGACTTAGTCCTTATGGACCTTCATCTAGATCCATTTTCAGAGGCTAAATCCAGATCCACAGGTCTGAAACAATAGGACCCAATTCAAATCCAGATATTGAAGATCCTACATATCTAGGTCCAAAACGAGTCCATTAATAATTTATTTTTTTGCTTACTTTTTCATATAAATCTAATTTCACAACTAAATTAAGCATTTTTTACACTGTTTGGGATTTAGGAGAGGAGGGGGGTTGGGAGTGTCTGGTTTGTAATGGGCCTCTAGGTGGGGACCCTGTGCGAGGAAAGCCTAGAGGGAATTCTTCTTACCAATTTTTTTTTTAAAATTTTTGTTTTTACTTATTTGATTTGATATAATTATACTTCACTTTTCTCATTGGATCTAGTCTAAACTTGTTTTCTCTAATTTTACCAAAACTTTTCTGTCCGTTTTAGTTTGATTTAAACTAATCTTTTGAGACTGTCGTGACTATAATTTAATCTTTTGATCTAATATGATCTAATCAATCTAATAAAAAATAGATGTAAGACAAACATGGTATGCAATGAATGATAGTTACGCTATCGAGCCTCTCTTAAGTAGGAATGTTAATTGGACGGGATGGGTATTGAAAATGATCTCTCCACGCACACACTAGCCGAAAAGACCCATCTAGGGATGGCAACGAGCTGGATCTAGACTTTGTCCTTAGAGCATGGCAATTGGATGATCTATAGCCTAGATCATGATGAGAGAGGAAGAAAAATATAACAAAAAAATTAGGAAAGAGAAAAAAAGAGGAGAGAAAATAGTATGATCAGATCGTTACAACGATCTGATCGAAGGTAGATCAAAGCCAAAAAGGTTGGAGGAAAAAAATGAAAAAGCAAAGTATATGACACATGTCAGAATGAGAGTAAAAGAAATTCTATTGGGCCCCACAGTGCTGTCACACTTTATCCATCCAAAGGCTAATATAATGTCAATCTCACGGTTCACATTTAATCCGAATTTTGTATTGTTGTAAATTTTTGCAACAACTTTTTTGAGTTGTTAATTTCTTTTTTAAAAAATAAAAAATATACCAATGTTCATATTTTTTTGTCTACAAATAAAGACCAATATTGAGGTACTTCCATAAATCTTATTTTTCAGTTAATTTTGTTACCGAAAGTTATATTTATTTCCTTTTAACATTTATCCAACTTTATAAAAATATATTTTCTCATACAAATAAACTTAAGGATAGAAAATATATAATGGGGTATGGTAAAACGTTGGAGAGAGAATGTGATGATCCACAATATAGATCATCCATTGGGGTAAACAAATCATGGTAAAATCGATAATGGTTCATGAATGATGTGGAAGAGTGAGAAAATAATAAAGTAATTGATGATCCTTAATTTGAGATCATCCATTAGACATGCTTTAGTTATGGACCTTCATCTAGATCCATTTTCAGAGGCCAAATCCATATCCGTTGAGATCTGACAGGTCTGAAACAATATGACCCAAATCCAGATATTGTAGATCCTACATATCTAGGTCCAAAACGAGTCCATTAATAATTTACTTTTTTGCTTACTTTTTCATATAAATCTAATTTCAAAACTACATTAAGCAATTTTTACACAATTGTGCAACTAAATTCAACAATTTAACAACAAATTCGAATCAACAAATTCAGCAATAATATCACAAATTTAATTGAACAGATTCACCAACAATATCACAACAAAAACTTAGTACTTTGTAACATTAAAAATGACATCCACAAGACCACAACTGATACTAACAAGCTGACTCCATTAAAGCCTTATAACCCAAAATCCAAGACCCCCAAAATCCAAAAAAAAATTAGATTAAACCCCACAAATTTTCAACAATTTGTACAAGAAGAGAGATGGCGAGCCGTCGGGGGTTGTTGGGCATCGTTGCGTTTGGGTTGTTGGGCATCGCCATGACGATTGTCGAGGAGAGAGATCTTGGCAATCGGCGGCCGCGAGAGAGTATTGACTGTCGGGCTTGTGGAATAATGTGGATGTTGCGGGATGGTAGGCGGCGGGGTCTGGTTGGCTTTGCAATATGGTGGATGTGGAGGGCTGGTGTGCGGCAATGAATCTGGTAGATGGAGGAGAGAGTGAGAGAAGAGAACTTGAGATCTAAGAGCATGTCCTATAGTTTGTGGTAATCAATTATTTTATTACTTTCTTACTCTTCCATCTCATTCATACCCTACTCATTTCAATCACATATACTTCCTCCGTTTCAAAATACTCGCTACAGTTTCTATTATGGGAAGTTTCACATTACTTGCTACTCTTCTTTTTTTGGCAATAAACTCTCTCTATCTCTCTCCTCCCACATGGGTCCCTTTTCTTTTTACTATCTACCTCTCTCTTCTCCAAAAGTTGCCTAGGAGTCCGTGAATGGAGAAGTGTAGCGAGTAATATGAAACGGAGGAAGTATTTCTTACTACCAATGGTTGCCCCCAATTTGTGGTCATCACATTTCTCTCTCCTACTTTTTAACATATTCCATATTTTCTCTCTCCTCCAGTTCCACTATATTATTATTTTGATGGTAATTAAATAATGCTTTTTACTGCCTCTGGACTTTATTAGTTTAACCGTATTTCTTTTCGGGATGTCCCTTATTAGTTTACCCCTTTCGTTTGTTTCTATTTTTGGAATGGGACCACTAACTTTTTCATCATACATGCATTCAACTTTAATATAAAATAATAATTTTTCTTTCTTTATGTAACCCACAATATTATTTCTCATAAAACTCTGTGCAAAAGAAAGGGGTAAACTAATAAAGACCGGAGGGAGTATTAATTATTTTTAGACAATTTTTTTATTTAATTAATTAAGTCGAATGATTAACACTTGAATCGTATGGCATAGTAGAAAATAGATATGTTTAATAATGCATTAAACAAGAGCAATAGTGACAAAACATATTATTAAATAGAATAACATCGAAGCTATTAAAATAAAACAACACTACACCTTGATTAAAGCATGGTTTCTTCGAATTTCATCCAAATATTTTCCACTAGGTCTGACTTAAGGCGGTCGTGGATGAGCTTGTCATGAACTCGAACTCTATTAGTCATGTATGTTTGCAAGTTTGCAATGCGATTCTCACTAGTTTCATATCTAAAAGGTTCATTGACATTTTGCGCATTTTGTTGACTTGAACTAGGACGTGGAGGTTCCTCATAATCATTGGGATCATAATGAAGGGAATATGAATCACGTTCATCTTCAACTATCATGTTATGAATAATAATGCAAGCGATTATTATTTTCCTTAACATCTCTCTATCACAAGCTAAAGCAGGTTGACGAACTATAGCAAATCGAGCTTGTAGTACTCTAAATGCACGTTCCACATATTTTTTGTACACCCTCTTGACGTTGGGCAAAAAGACTTTCCTTTTAGTTCTGTGGAAGGTTTATTGTGGGTATAAAAGCTGCCCACCGAGGATATCTACCGTTGGTGAGGTAGTATCCCATATCGTATTGGTGGTCACTTACAACATAGTTAACCGGAGGTGCACGACCTTCAAAAACATCGTTAAACAATGGAGATCTATCAAGAACGTTAATATCATTACACCTATCTGGTGTTCCGAAGAAAGCATGTCAGATCCACAAATCATATGAGGATATGGCTTCTAGAATCAATGTCGGCTTACCAGGTCTTCCAGAATACATTCCTTTAAATTGAGTCGGGCAATTTTTTCACCACCAGTGCATGCAATCAATACAACCCATCATGCAAGGAAATCCCCGTTGTTCAGCTGCAAATAATAATATATTTAAATCTGTTTCAGTTGGTCGTCTCAGATATTCATCACTAAAGTGGGAGACCACCCCTTCAACAAAATGTTGCAATGAATCTCTTGCAAGAGACGCACTGATTCGTAGATAATCGTCCACTGAATCAACTGATGTGCTGTAAGCTAACAATCGTATAGCTGCTGTGCACTTTTATAATCCAGAAGCACCAAGTCTACCAGTGGAATCTGGCCTTTGTTTGAAGAATTCATTACGAGTAGTTAAGACTTCCACTATACGGAGGAAGACACGTTTTCGCATGCTAAATCTTCATAAGCGGTCGTGTCCACTTTCACGATATCTTGGAACTAGAGTCCTTGGGGCCCTAGGAACTTGAATAACAGCATCGTATATTTCAGGTGGATTGGCCATTGTGAAGTCATCCATCATATGATCCATTAGACGGTTTGCTTGTCTACGCCTTTCATAACGTCTTCTATAATTTGCTTGATTAGAATTGGAGGAGTCGGATGTTATAACTTGATTAAGATGACATTTGTTAGTGTGTATGTATGAACGTTCTTGTGTGAAAGGATGAGTGTAGTAAAGCTTAGCATCAAACTAAATTTATATATAGACATGATGTCTATCATTATTACCATCAAATAATGATATTTTTTAAAATCCTTCAAAACAATAATGCTCCGGAAATTGAAAGGTCATTTTGTAAGATTTTATCATTAAAGATACATAATAATGCATCTGAAAATTGCTGTGAGTAGTCATTCCTACATTTGTTTATTTTCTTGCAAGTTATGAATATTATTGCATCTAATCACCAACATTGAGTATCTTTTTTTAAAGGTTGAGTAGTCACTTCATGTAGCTGTAAATAGAGCAATAAGTTTGACTGCATATGGATAGTCACGTTATGTACAACTTAAATTTATTAATGAAGTAAAAAACCAACAATTTTTGAAATCAATTTTTCAACATATAAACATCAATTAATAATAATAATGCGCTCATACAAGAGCTTACACAAATAGATAGCGTCTAATTAAAAAACCTTAAGTACAAATAGAGCTTACACAAATAAATAGCGTCTAATTAAAATAACTTAAGTACAAATAAAGCTTAAACAAATAAATAGCGTCCAATTAAAACAACTTAAGTACAAATAGAACTACCAAGCTACTTTTTCTGGAAATAAAACAAGATTATTTTTCAATTCCTCTTCTTCTTAAGTTAGGTTTGCCTTTGATGAAATGACTTTGAATAACTCCAAATTAATCTTTCTTTATTTCACTAATACCTTCTCTCTCTAGCTGCGCCCTTTCACTTTCGATATCTCTATCATGTTTTAGCCTAGCAATTTCCATTTCATTTTCACTTGTCCTTGACAAATTCATCTTAGATACCGAATCCACCCATTGTTGAAATGCCTCTGAAGGCATGTTCATAACTTTTCTTTTACCCTTATCTTTATTTTTTACAGACCCGTCTCCAGGAGGCTGGATGGAACAATCACTACTAGTTGGTGTATTTTGGTCAGTTGAAGTGGAGAAGTTACCATCTTCATTAATTCGAAACCTCTTAGAGCCACCTTCTTGGGTTGCCGTCTTCTTCTTGCATTTCTTGACACTACTCCCAATGGGTTTCCATTGGTCTGACCCCTTTAGAATTTCCCAACAATGCTTGTCTTGAAACTCTACATGTCTCTTTGAGTCACTCTTGTATATGGCAAATGCAGTCTTCATAACATCATCATCAGATTAACCGCATGTACTCCTTGCCTCAGCATGAGCATATGCTCCAACAAACTTTGAAACACTTGCATTAATTCTCTTCCAACGACTTCTAAGGGGATCCATTTCTCCCTCCTTTAATAAATCAGACTCCTTAATTCCTTGAACCCTTTCTTCGCAACATCTGTTTCTATAGCGTCTAACTTGGACAAATGTATCAGTAACTCTACCCCAAAATGTATTTCCCTTATGGTTCGTACCAACATATTTATTTGTACTAACCTGCAGCCATGAGTTTTCAAGGACTTCTTCTTTAGCGTGCGACCAAAATTGTGTAGACATTTTTTCAGCTTGTGTGTCTCGATCTTCACCATAATTGTCCTCAATCTTGTCTTCGTCTTCATCATCATCACCTTCTAGTGATGCAGCACGAGATCGCAATGAAGTATCGAAATCTGGAAGTGGCTCTCCACCTACCGACAACTGAAAATGTTGGGACATAGGAAATACTGAGTCAGATTGAGAATATTGAAATTGCTTGGTTGAATTTGTATGAAATTGGGTGGACGAATTTGGATTTGAGAAATTTAAATTGTGTTGGGATAATGTGATTGGCTGTTTTGATTAGGGGAACCTAAGATATGCATGACATAATTTTGATACTCTGAAAAAAAAATTTGGGTTGCATTTCAAAATTGAGATACAATTGAGAATAGTTTGGATTAGTTTGAGATTGTATGGCCTTTTTGAATTTTGAAGGGTTTTTTTCCTTCCACTTTTTGGATCCATTTTTATGAGATAATATTATCTTTGGAGAATGGATAGATTTTTATAAAGCAACTAATCGTATTTGAAACAAATAACAAGTAGATTATTAGAATAGAAGGAGTTAGGGATGGGCATGGGTCCAGGACCCTACCCGGACCCTGTTGGACCCGACCCTAATTCAAGGGTCTGGGTCCAACTTTTTCAGACCCTAAGGGTCCGGGTCCGGGTCTGGGTCCAAGTAATTTTTTTAGGGTCCGGGTCTTAAAATTTTGGACTCAGACCCTACCCAGACCCGACCCTTAGACCCTAATCTTATTTAATATATACATTTTAACTTTTTTTTAACAAAAACAAACTGATTTTCTAAAAGACTAAAACCTAAACTAAAACACCAAAACATCCATTCTGAACTCTTATGTAAGTTGTGTTTGTTTCGTTTTTTTAATTTTGTATGTTTGTGTTTTTGTTTCGTTTTTTTTTTCAGTTTATAAGTTTGTGTTTGTGTTTGTTTCTTTTTTTTCAATTTATATGTTTATGTTTGTGTTTGTTTCATGCGAATTCTTATGTTTGTTTATTTCATGCGATTTTTTGTGTTTGTTTCATGCGAATTCTTATGTTTGTTTCATGCGATTTTTTGTGTTTGTTTCATGCGAATTTCAGATGATTATTGATATTAATAATGCTGAAAATTTAGCAAAAAAAAAAAAAAAATTAGGGCTGGACCCTCCAGACCCTCTAGACCCTCCAGACCCTAAGGGTCCGAGTTAGGGTCCAATTTTTTCAGACCCTTAGGGTCCGGGTCTGGGTCTGCAAAAATATTTAGGGTCCGGTTCTAGGGTGCAGCTGGACCCGACCCAGACCCTACCCTTGCCCATCCCTAGAAGGAGTATATGAAAGCAAGAATATGCTAGTGGAAAAAACCGTATATGTCACTTAGTTACAGATGCGGTTTTTGTAAATCTGATGCGGTCCTCTTGTGGACCGCAACAGACTAACTAAACCGATGCGGTTTTTTGAAAACCTGATGCGGTTTAGTGGACCGCATCAGAAAAATGGTTATTTTCAGCTCAATAAATCCTGCGTCATATTAGCCCAACTCTATCTCATGGCCAAAATGGAAGTTATTCTATTGAAAGCTATTTAATGGTGCCCTAGCCACCAGAGTAAACCTTAAGAGACGCATAATCTTAAGCGAGGTTCTTTGCCCATTATGTGGCATTCTTGAAGAATATGATACTCATCTTTTCAAAAACTGTGAAATCTCAATGAGAATATGAAATTCCTCAAATCTTGGAATCAATGCTTCAGTGCCAAATCAATGCAATATAGCTACTTGGTCCAGAGGTTGGCTGTGGTTCCTAATGAACTCTACAAGTGAGGACACCAAGAGCGTTGTTGAATTCTTAGCCCCATTTTATGGAATATTGGGCTGTTCCGAAACAAATTAGTCTTCAATAATGGGAAGAAGAATGGTGCAATAATTGTCCTGGAGATGGTATAAATTTCGATCCAAAGATGGTTGGCAGGAACAATTCGTAAAGACGAAAAAGGGAGTTTACACACATTTGGTTAGCGGGACAATACCAACGAAGGCTAGTTCAAAGGAGGATCAAGTGGTGTGGATGAAAAACTGGATAGATAATTCAGAGGATAGTAACGTACATGTTGATGGTGCATGGGAAATAGAGTAGATTGGGGAAGGGAAGACAATACAGGCGACAATAGGTTGGATCATGTTCACCAAGGAAGGCTAGGGGAAATAACCAAGGGAAGCAAAAGAGTGCATGCCTCCATCCATCTACAGATTGAGGCTTATGCGCTTCTCCAAGGTATAATTGCATTAACCAAGGTACATCTGAAGAAGCTGCTAATCTGGTCGGACTCGAGAGTGTTAATCAACTGCATCAACAATGTGAGAGAGTGCCCAAAGAGCTAAGGACTAGCTAGTAGTAGATATACTTCTTCTCTGTGAAAGTTTTCAAGCTGTTTAAAATCATCTATGTGATGCCTAGAAGTAAAATAGTAAAGGCCCACGTTGTTGCCACCATGACAAGGAAGGGAGGTAGTGTTTAACTAAGTTTTAAGCATGTGTTTAGTTTATTCATCCTATCTATCCTTTGTCAAAAAAAAAAAACCAATTGGAGAGAGTAATGATATTGAAATACTAAGAATACAAAGCGATCTGGAAGTTTCATATGATATCGATATTATATTGTACTCCACTCTATTATTGCATTAAACATTTACTTATAAGAAAGCAATTTTTTCCATTTTCTATTATTTGATACGACAAAAGATTGAAAACATAAACATGATGTGGAAAAGAATTTTAAGATCCTTTTTAAATACTTTTTTCCAAAATTTGAATAAAAACCATTTTTCTTCATTCTCTGATTCGCAACATCTACATTTTTCCCTTTTTAGCTTAATAATTTTTCATCAAATCAATTAAAAAAAACTAATATTTATCTGTGTTTTTTACAAGTAACTATATTACATGGAAAATCATTACCTATAGAAAATATTTTCTATTAAACCAAATGGATACCAAGGTATGAGTTATAAAAGTACTTATAGATATAAGAAAGTAGATTAATTGGCTAACTCTGGAACTTCTAAACAGAAGGTCAATAATCAAATTTTACCATACTCATTCTATAAAAGATTTTTCCTTATATAATTATACCTATTCTTAAGATGCCCTCTTCTTTAAAAAATTATAGAAGTGCTAAATTTGCTTGATGACTAGGGGATCAATAATAACTAAATAAATGGATCATGTTTCATAGAATAACATATATATTAAGATTATATTTTGTATTAGGATATAGTTTATAGCATTAAACTTCTAGTCTTGTTAAGATTCTTAATATTGTTCGGATTATCTTCATCGTGTAACCTATAATATTATTTTCGGTGATTCGACCCACTCACTGAAGCTTTTGACGTCGACGGTGGG
Source organism: Beta vulgaris subsp. vulgaris (assembly GCF_026745355.1). Lineage (NCBI taxonomy): Eukaryota > Viridiplantae > Streptophyta > Magnoliopsida > Caryophyllales > Amaranthaceae > Beta > Beta vulgaris. The sequence goes on from NC_079202.1 coordinate 45,537,406, forward strand.
TGCAGATCGAGTTGAAATATCCGGTCCGAAATATCCGATCTGTGGTCCGATCTGGGTCCAAACGAGACGGTCCGAACCTTGATCCGAATCCGAAGCGGTCCTGATCCGGTCCGAATCCCGATCCGAAATAATCTCGATCCGAAACTCATCCGAAATCCGAATGATCCGATATAATCTTACCCGATCCGAAACCGATCCGAGCCGATCTAAAACTGATCTGACCCGAAGGTAAACCAATCCGAAATTATTGGTTTCGATTAGGCTTTGATCCGAAATACCCGAAACTTACCCGTTTTTTTATATAAAAAAAATATCATTGGCATAAGTATTCCATTCATTCCACCATAGTCCGATTCCGATCCGAAATAATAGTTCGAACGATGACCCAATCCGAAATGATCCGATCCGGTCCGATCCTGGTCCGAATGTAACTTGTTCCGAAAACGGTCCGATCTGAATTGGTCCGGTCCGATTCCGATCCGAAATAATAGTCCGAACGATGACCCAATCCGAAACAGTCCGATCCGGTCCGATCCCAGTCCGAATGTAACTTGATCCGAAAATGGTCCGATCTGAATTGGTCCGGTCCGAATCCGATCCAATTGGTCCGATTGCCAGGTCTATGCAGATTACAAATCTCTAGAACAATTTCTACGTCTTAAATGCAATTGTTTAGCTCGTGTACTACTATGACCTAATGCAAGTTGCTCAATTGCTGATTATGTATAAAACAACCGCATATGGGACACCGAAAACGAGTATAACTAATGGCCACTTTGTTTTTTGCATCTATGTTAATTTAGACGGAAAATATTTGAGTAATTTTTAAGATTGTCAATACTATTAGACACATTAAAATATAATATTGATATATAGAGGAAAGAAGTGATGATGTAGATCATATGTTTTTTTTATCCATTTGAATCAAGAAGACAGTACAAAGTACAAATAATGAAAGGGATATTCGAATTTGTGACCTATCGAAACACCTCAAATTTTTTTTTTTTTTTTGAGGGGACGTAACACCTCAATTTTAATCAATAGGCCAAAATATAATTGGTCTAATGTACACCATATGTAGTTCATATTATTTTTACTTTTTTTATTAAAGTAATCTACTTTTTCAGATCACATATAATCTTTACTTCATTTTTCTCATTAGTTAATTTGAATTTCTTCTCTAAATTGATGAAACTTATTTTTTCTAATTTAGTTTACTCTAAACTTATGTTTTAAAACAGATTTAACAAGAATTTTATTTCCTGGCCTGATTTAATCTAATCTGAACAAAAGAAATAGTTTTCGCTAACAGTGTGTTTCAGTGTTTGGTTCACTTTTAGTAAAGAAGAGAAACAAAGGGAAGAGAAAAGACATCAATAGAAGAGAAAGGAAAAAAACCTTAACTTTCCATGTTTGGTATAAATTTTCTCTTTCCTCCCAAATTCCCCCACTTTTGGAGGAAAGAAAAGTGAAATTTTATTAAAGAGTCTTTCCTTCCAATTCCTCCCATTTCCTTTCACTTAATTTTTTTTTTAATGAACCAAACATTGGAAAATAACAAATTTCCTTCCAATTTCTTTCTTTTCCTTCCGAATTCTTTCTACCAAACCAAATTGTAAAGGGAGTAACCGAGTCAATCTAACAAATGTGAAGCTAAAATGATCTGCAATGAATGCAAATTAGGTTGGTTTCGTTCTAGAAGCTTGTCTTCAACAAAAAAAATACTACCTTAGTTTTTATAACTTTACAATGTTTGGGGTCGCAAAGTCAAAAACGTTGCAGGTAATTAAGATGGAGTAAGCTACCTTTCTAATGGACACTTGATATGTTTCCTCAAAATAAAGAATATTTGGGCTTAGATATGGGTTGCGTAACTGCACAATGGCATGCATGCTCAGTGAGTTAGAGTACTTGATATGCTGAGCGCAATAATCTGTCATATGCAAATTAATTAGCCCAAATCATACCAGGACAAGCCCATGCTGCCCACATAAGACATATAGTGGATTTTTTTTTTATTTGAACTTATCTAGGCTAGTGGATAACGACATTGTTTAGTGCTTACCGCACATATCCTGCAGCCCATAGCCGTCGTTTGCCACAAAGAAGTTGCCGGTCCGGCCCACTGAATGCCCATTACGGTCTTGTACTCTTGTTACTTGGTTCATTGCTAGTTTTCGCATCGAAATTATAGATTGGGAGTGAGAAGTAACTCACTAGTTACAATTAGGAGCGGCAAAAGTTGACCAAATCCGATAACCCGACTCAAACCTAATTCGAAATAACTGAGTTCGAGTTGAAGTTTTTGAATCCGTTTAACTAAATGGGTCGACCTGAAAACGAAATGGGTTAGGTTCAGGTTGAAAATTTCAACCCAAAAATAACCCGCCAAATTCGTTTAAATTAATTGTAAGGCCAGACTTACGAAGAGAGAGAGTGTGAGAAAGACAAAGTGAGAAGATGAAACTCATAGATTAGCCTAATTCATATGATTAAAAATGCAGCTCATTGCTGCAGGTTCAAGCACTAAAGAAATAAAAGAAGAGACATGGAGACTATACAAAACGACACAATATATTATTGATAGAAGTTATTGGAACTGAATTCCCCTGATTAATTTTTTTTTTATTGTTACATAATTCTCACCATAGAAAACTTGTCCACCTATTCTTGAACCTTGGAAGAAATTTTGAAAAATCAGGTTTGACGGATCGGGTTCAGGTTAACCCGTTTATAAACAGGTTGGGTTCAAGGTAACTCGTTTATAAATGGGTCATGTTCGGGTTTGAAATTTTTTGATCTGTTTTGATAAACGATTCGGGTTTGGTATGCTTATGTAAACGGGTTAACCTGAATTTATCCCGATCCGACCTAATTGCCAGTCCTAGTTACAATATATCTCCTAGTTTCAAGAGGTTTTACAATAAGTTTTGTTGACCCTTAGTTTTGAAAATGACTAAATTAACAAAAGAAATTAGTTATTATTCAATGTATGTTAAAGTTGATGCATTGCAAGCTTTATTATTGAAGACTAAATAGAATGCTCAAGCCAAGATTAATGTGAAATTATTTAATCGTGACTGAAGTGAAAATGTCCCATCAATGATAAATCAAGCGAAGAATGAAGATTAGTATACATCAGGTTGCATGACAAATCTTCATGTATCGGTTGAAAGAAGGTAAAGACACAGAGTTGTGAATTCTTAAAGGAACTGGGAGTTGTTCCCTAGTTGGTAATTACCCTCAGTACTTGGTCTAAGGAGCATACTAAGACTTATTCCCTCCGTTCCTATCTAGAGTGCCCATTTTTTCATTTATGTATGTTCCAAATAGATTTCTCATTTCCTTATTTGGTATGGGTCTACCAATTAAAATATTATTTTGCTTTCAATTTTTATAATATCACCCATTTCCCCATATGATCTACATTCTCTCTCCTTAATAAACAATCCATAAAGAGTGTACCAACTTCCATATTTAATTATCATTTAATACAACTAAGGTCCTACACATGATTTCTTTTTAATACTTGTGTCCAAAAAATATAAGCACTCTGTTTAGGGACGGAGGGAGTATTAACTAAGAGGATTGTTAAACATCGCGCATAAAGTACTTTAAATCACCCAAAAATTATTTTTATAGACCAATTTGCCCTTTCCTTTTTTCTACACTACCCACCACCCCCACCACCACTGTCAGTTCACCTTCTCTTTTCCCCACCACCCACCACCCTACCACCACCTACCTTCCCACTACCACCGTCTACCTCCACCGCAAACTTGCTTCTTATCATTTTATGTGAGACAGAGTACAAATATATATATACAACATACTCTATACATATGGCCTTGATAGGTGCCTAAAACTCAGGTACTAATTGATACATATCTTCACTGATATAGGATATCAGTATTATGGGTAAATAATCTCCTAAGAATAGAGTATGATCGGCCTTTGTCTGGGAGTATCCATCCTGTTTAAGGACCTTGGTGAATCTGTCAAACCTGTGCGTCGATATTTTTTTTATAGAGAACGTCCCGCCAGGACGTTCAGCCCATGGGGCGATCGTCCGGCCAGGACGTTGAATCTGTCAAACCTGTGCGTCGAATTTTTTTTTATACAAAATGTCCCGCCAGTATGTTCAGCCCATGGGTCGAACGTCCGGTCAGGACGTTCAGCCCATGGGTAGAACGTCCTGGCCGGACGATCGCCCCATGGGCTGAACGTCATGGCGGGACGTTCTGTATATAAAAAAAATTCGACTGGTTGTGTGCAACGTAATGCGAAGGTGGTGGGTTGTGTGCAACGTAATGCGAAGGTGGTGATGGTCGCTTTACTGTATCGTCTTCATAGTACGAATATTTTAGGAGTTTCCACAATGAACATCTTCTCAAAATCATTACGGCGGGTTAGCAAATCATATGGCCGAGGGTGGTGGAGTGAGGTGCGTGGGTGGTGATGGAAGGCTCAGGGAGATGGTGGTGGTGGTGGTGGCGCCAGGCAGGCAGGCAGGCAGGAGGTGAGGTGGATGGTGTTGATATAAGAAAAAATGAGGAAGGTTATAAATGTAATTTCATTGTTTTTTTTGGGCGATTTTAAGTAATTGTTGGGCGATGTATAGAAGTTCAGTTAACTAAAAACGTGTCTAAGGAATCAGTAAGGAAATATAAGTTCTTATGTGTACTTTAGAGGAGTTATTTAGTCAATAGATATTTTCTAAAAGTTCAAAGATTTGTTTCCTTAATTTTTGAAAATTAGTTAGTAGATTTTCAATTAAATTTTGTTTTAAAATAAATAAATAAAATGATTGTCTTCAAATATCTTTTAAAAGTCTTTTTAGGAAAAGTATTTTATTAAACTTACAATTCTCTATTTTATTTTATTAATCAGTTTTTAATTAAAATAAATTTAGAGAGGTACTTGTTCATTAATATATTATGTACACTGATTTTCCAAGTCATCCACCCCCAGGTTCTAAGTGTCACATTTAATCAGTTAGTGTTGTTAGTGGTTCTTGGTTCCCAAGTTAAAAGAACTATGGAGTTAGTGGTTTTAATTGCACGAAGTTGTTAAAGCAGTTTTTCAATACTTGGTTGCCTAAGTTGTAACAAATTCAATTAACGAAGCAAAAATTATTAAATGTTATGAAATATAATATGGATGTCCATTATACTCCCGTTAATATATCCGGGATATTCTAAGATTTTGTTCTCCAAGCAAATCCCCAGCTATTGTATTATATATATATATATATATATAGATTTGGGCTCATGTGAGAATACTATGGTTATGTGAGAATACTTAATTATATGAGAATAAACCTCTATCCTTGGATCATTCTAATCAAACGGCTCAAACAAATTCCAACAAAAAAGAATTCCTACTGTAGCAAAAAAACATAAACGGCTCAAACAAATTCCAACAAAAAGAATTCCTACTGTAGCAAAAAAACATTCCTCCACCTACTGTAGCAGAAAAAAATGCCGACATACAGTAGTTCCACCTACTATAGAAAAAACCCACAATTTCGTCCTCGAAGCTTAAACAAATTCCAATTTCGTAAAAAAAATTCCGACATACAGTAGCTCGACCTGATTTCGTCCTCAATTGGCGATCGAAAAAGATCCAAAGTTCTCCATTGAAGCTCGAACAAGATTCAAACTGGTATTTTTTCGGATTTTTTGGCTCTATTTTTCAGTTACGTCTCGAATTTTAGGGTTTCAATGTCATAATTTGACGGTGTTACTTTGAAATTAAGCTCTGGAAAATGTCATTCTCATTTTGCCTATTTGTTTTAGTTGTTTTGTTTTATTTCATTATGGTATTTTTTCGGATTTTTTTTGCTCTATTTTTCAGTTACATCTCGGATTTTAGGGTTTCAATTTGATAATTTGATGTTGTTACTTTGAAATTAAGCTATGGAAAAATGTCATTCTCATTTCCCTATTTGTTTTAGTTGTTTCGTTTTATTTCATTTTGGATTTAGAACTTTGTAATGTAAGAGTTGAAGTTCTCTAGACTTCCATATTTATGGCGTATAATATGGTGTTTATGTGTGTTGGCTTGACTCCATGTTTAAGCTAGTGGTTATGGGTGATGTACTTCTAAGCTAGTGGTGATGTACAATTAAGCCATTAGTGATGTATTTTTAAACCAAGATTAGTTATATCATTTGATAATGAGTTATGGATAACTAATGAGTATCTTGAGATTATTGATAATGTAAATATAGATTATTGATATTCTGATAAGTAGCTTGAGATTATTGATAAGGTAATTTTCCTATGAGTTAACTGTTCGTCTTCATGACTTGGTGAGAATATATATAACTAGGTGCAAAAAAGATATGAACTTTTATCAAATATATACACTAGCTATTTGCGATTTTTGGAATTAACTTCTCCAAGATTACATTAATTGTCACTGATATATCCACTATCTTCATATACCAGATATAAATTAAGCAAAGCTCTACTAGGTAGCCGTAGCACGTTTATGTAATCTAGGACACATAAGTTATTGGTGGTTGCTTCATCATCATCATAGAGTTGAAGGTCAGCTGGATGCCTTTTTTCATGGGTCTCTTTTGGTTGTGGGGACAAGTTGTGGAGCTTCTGTCCATTGAGATCCACAAAATGGACAACATAGAAGAATATTGTTGGATGTTTTGCTATATTTCTACCTTGGTGTATTGTTGCGATTTTGAAGAATTTTTTTTGTTATTTTCATTTTGATGTACTTGTAGGCGAGTTGTGATGTGCTTTTAGGCCATTCATGATTTATATTTAAGCGACTTGTAGGTGGGCCAGCTATGGCTGTTAACAGAACACCTATAATTAGAAAGCTAAATGATAAAAGTGAAGATTTGACAGAAATTTCATGCAGAAGTGTTTTGGAGGAGATACGCAAAGGAAAAATATTGATGTTAAGATAAGAATGTTAAGATAAGAATGATGTTCAATCTCATAACATAATTTTAGGCTATGGTAGAGTGACTATGTAAGATGCTATGAAAATATATGAATATGCAGTGGCCAGGATTCTGTTATGCACCCATATACCAGGCCACTATCAAGCTAATTTATGCAAGGTGAAAGTCAAAGCAAAAAAAGATCGAATAAATCCTGCACTCTTATTGACATATTATTACTAATGTGTTGATATAACAACTGTTACAGTAATTTATTTGAGTCAATAAGTTATCTAATAAGTTATTAATAAACACTCCATAATAATATCATGATAGTGTATAGTATCTACATACATCACTACTGAAAAGCTTATAAGTGAATCTTATATGTTGAGAATGGGTTTCATATACTGCAGAAGGGTTTGTGTGAGCCACCTAATATGGAGAATTCGGTGGAAAATTCAATTTTAAGTAGGGTAGAAGTCTTGGATAAAGGAATTTCAAGTAATTCCTGGGATGATGAGGCTAATTACTTGTCTCAATATGTAACTATGGAAATTGGAACGGAGGATGGAGAATCATTGAATCTGTCAGAAGTACAAGTACTTTTCTTCATGCTCTTTTACGAGATTTGAGAAGAGATAGTTTACCACAATATATTGAGGCAACTTCGTATTCAATACATGTCAGATACGTGACAAGGCAGTCCTACACAGAGTGACTGCAACTTAGGTTAGAGTTGGTGATGCTTGGGACCTCCTTGCTTCTATTTTTACTTCTCTGTTTAATTTTGTCTGGTTTATCTCATTAGTTTGATTTGTTTAAAATGTGCTATTCTAATTCGTCATCATCACTTTGTTCACTTAATGCACAATATCAACTATTGCTCCTTCTCTTGATATGCATAATTTTTATCAACTAGAATAGTCATGGTGAAATGTAGGGAACTTCTTTTTTTCTCTTTTGTCTGAAACATATCAACATGATAGAGATTCTGCAAGTCTTGAGATATACTGAGCACTATCAACTTTGGTCAATGTTGCACTGAGTTTGATGTCAAACTTTTTTACAGTGGACTATTGGTTATGTCTTCTCTTCCTTCTCTGATAAACTGAATTTACAGTTAATGCAGGATGATTTGGTAACAAAAGCTACAAAGGACGCTTCAAGGGTAACAACAAACTAAAATGATAATGATTCAGCGCACGTTGCCTTTATCAACGACCAGCTGAAAGCACAAAGTTTATTGTCAACTATGGACCGCTTGCAGAAGGAGATATGCACACTTTGTAATAAATTAGCGTACACATTAAGGCAGACGAATTTGCAAATAATAATTCCTACTAGTTTGGATTTTGGGTGCAAAATTAATTTGGTTTCACTGATGAAGAGAGCAATGTATGTACATATTGGAGAATCTTTGAATAATTTCATAGTTGTAATAAATAAAATTAGACATATTAAAGAGTTTCAATCAGGTTATTTCAAAAGCTTTTGTATGCATAATCCATGAAAATATCAAAGTATCCCATTGATTGTCAACATTGGAGATCACATGTAAGTACCCTAATAAACACCTGCCTATGCTTTTTACTTGTACTTCAAAAAACCTATTAGCTCAAATGGAAGAGCATGTGCTATGCGCAAGATGTGGGTTCGATTCCCACACAGGTTATAAAATGACATAGAGCAGAACATGCCTTTAGAGTGCTTCATGATTAGCAAACGAAGCGAAATAAATACTATATTTATATAGTATTTTATAGAGCCAAGTACATAATTAACCGAAGAGCACACTTGGTAAGTTAGCACTAAAGTTTTCACCAAAAAATATTTAGCACTAATATACATGCAAACACTGAAATAAATCTATGTAATCATTCTATGTAGTGGCATGTTTCATGTAATGCACATTTCGTCTATTATGCCCGCCCATTTCTTTGATAAACTAACTGTCAAAATGCATACAACCATTAGTTAAATGAATAATAAGCCTTCCAAGAGGCCACAACTCCAACTGGTAAAAAAATCCTATAATCGTAGTCTCCTACCTCTTTAACAAGAGAGACATGGCAGCAAAGATGGATCTTCAGTTCATCTAATAAAGCTTCTCTCAATTAATAAAGAAGCAAATCCATCCACTTCAAGAATGCTTGCCTATTGAGCTAGCCCGGGTTGACTTGTGTGAGCTTCCGCTTTGATGAAGCACTTTAGCTAAAAAAATTCAACCAGGGATGTCATAGCCCAGCATGTCATAAACAGCTTGTACCTTTTGTGGTTTCAATTTTTTGAACTTGTCGAAGTTATAACTCCTGAGAACCTCCCTGAAGTGCTCCACATTGGGGAAGTCTCCTGTAGGTAAGTGAAACTCCCTTTGAACCTGCATGGACAAAAAAGTAAATCTAATCGTGAGGGTTAAGCTGTAGCCTATGTTACTCGAACACATGTGTACATAAATGAACTGAATAATGATAAATCAATTTGGGGAATGAAAGTGTTGATAATTGATATGTACATAAATGCAATAAATTGTTGGAAAAAAAAGCAAGAGAAGGGGCTATACCATCTGATGTACATTGAAGATATTAGTGATGTACATTCAAGCCATGGATGCCATCTGTATACCAATTTTTTTATTACACTAAGAACCCTTCTAAGCTAATGTGATTATGAGAAAGTCCCAAAGAGCTTTCTTTTCTAAAACTTGTATCACTATGTAATCCCCCACATTTTTAAAAGATTTTCATAAATATATTAAGTTATTTATGTAGTTATATTTAAATCCAAATGAGTTTGGAAAATGATTTGACTTTTAAAAAGGGTTGACTATTTTAAAAGTCAACTAAAAATATTTTTCTTAGCTTAATAAAATTGGTAATATTTTAATTAAGCGTGTTTAAATAAGAATTTAATTATTAAAAGCACATTTGAAAAGAAAACTTAATGGAATCGAAAGCCCAAAAGTAATAAAAAGGGAAAGGATGATTTGATGACTAAAGTCCTAATAAGCCCATCTTGTTAGTCATCAAAGTTTTAATTATTGAAATTCCTTTTCCTAAGCCCAATGGATTAGCCTATTTAAATATCTAAAAACCCAAATATTTTGCCCTACACTTTATTTTCTCTCTCCTCCCTTGCACGTGACTTCCGAGTTTTTCTCTCTCGACATTTCTCTCTCCTCTTCCTCTTGAGCGTGAGTTTCATTTTTCTCTCAAAAAGTTTCTTCTTCGCTAAGTAACGTTTCTTGTTGAACAAGAAACGTCACGAATAATTTTTTTGAAGCAAAACCTGCTGCGCACTCCTTGGCTGTCACAGCCTGCGGCGCTGCCTTTCCTCCTCTTATTTTGGTTGTTTTCTTTACTTCTCCTTTAAGATTCCATTAAAGTTCTAATTTTTATTGTTATTTTATTATTATTTGCATGATTACGATTTGAGTTATTATTTTTATTATGAAGAATATATTTTCGGATCATATGTATAAAAGAAAAAAATTTCAGATTTATTATTTTTAGTTTTAATCATGAAAGATGTGATTTTTAGGGTTTTAAATCACTAGAAATCGTATATTTAAAGTATGAATATGAATTTTGATTGGAATACGATTTTTTATTGCATTTAAAATATTTTCAGAAAGTTTAGAAAATTTTATAGATGCTGGAAATTCAGAAAGTTAATATTTTAAGGTTTTTAATGGTTTTTAATCACTAGAATAGTTGATCTATACTAGGGATTAAAAATAATGAGAGTTTAAATTATAAAAACGATTTTTAAAGAAGTTTAAAAGGGTTTGGGACGTTTTAAAGTTGCTGTATTTTTTTTAGTTCAAGTATTTACTTATTTTATTGTTCTAGGCGGAGATTTATTGTAGGGGACTTTTAGAGCTTAAAAGTGCCTACCGTTGCTTTATACAAGGTACGTACATAGTCTACGTGCTATAGGTTAGAAACATGCTCTAGGGATGTTTTTAATTTTAGTATCATGTATAGGACCTTGTTGTTCATATATATGATTTACTGAGATGGCTTTACATGTTATTTGCTTGTATGCTACATGTAAACTAAGTATAAGTATGAGATTGTTTGTATGGAAGTTTGATGCAAGCAGCTAAGTTTAGTTTGGTATTAATTCGTGAGTGAATTAATGTAAGTAAATTGGAATCATGTGTTACATAGATTCTTTGAGATTATTATTTATCTTATAAGAACCGAGGATCTTATTTGGTAATTTTGAGTTATACCTATATAAAGGTACAGTTTACTGTTGGCTAGGTTCAACAGGCAAGTTAGTAAAGATAAAAGAAGTTAAAAGAGTCTTGGATGCTAAGTTGTGAACACTTATTGATTCTAAGATTAAAAAGGAGTTTTGTGAGTTATGTGATTATTAGTTGTGAGTATTGTGTGCTTGGTTGGTGTAACACAAGTATAAAATGAATGCAACGTAAAGTGAAACGAGAATAGGTTATAGACTTTAGACTGGTGCACGTCTAGAGTTGGACACTAAGGGTTGGAGTACATGTGGTAGCCATGGCTTTCCTGGGATTGGATTGATCACCTTTCCTCTTTAGCTCAAAGGTTCCTCGATATCGAGGTCAATTTGGTTTACGGAGTCATGACCGTATTTCCTATTTCAGTATAGACAACTCGTCCCATAACTATTCCATTTAAAGAAGAAATAAAAGTTATAGAGTCTAGTTCAGTAAGAGTCATCTGCAGTTTGTTATATTTATTATTATTTATTCTACAAGTTTGTTGTAGTATCATGTTTAGGATTATTTGTCTGATATGTAGTACTCAGCTTTGCTGATTACGTGCTTGTCTGTGTTTGTGATCATGGCTTTGCCTATTGATCCTGTGGTGATCCTTCGGGAGCAGAGTCAAGAAGCATTGACATTACAGGTTCGAAGATGCATACCATTGGGAATCTGGAATGGAGAGGCTTTTGTGACATTAGTCTATTTAAGTTGTTTCTAGGAAGTTATATTTCAAACTTAGCTTTAAGTTGGTGTGTTCAGTTCAAACATTGTTTGACTCTTATTTCATAAGTTTAATAAAGTTGGTTTTGTTTTAGTAAGTTTTCCGCTGCAAAATTCTGAGTAAGCCGAAACGTTATCACACGGGCGATAATGCCTGGGTAATTCTCTAGATTGTTATAAAAGTATTTTCTAGAAAGAGAGAATTATCGGGGTGTTACAAAGTGGTATCAGAGAGCTTTAGGTTAGTTTAAGACTTATAGGCGCCTAACTAACTAGCTCATTAAGTGACTTTAGTTTTTAGTTACCTAGCTTATTGGTATTATGGAGGAAACCTTAGTATTGCTCCTACGTTTCATTTCGAAAAGTTAGACACACATATTTTGAGGATCAAATTTTTTTTTTGAACCGAAATTTTTTTCGGAAATGAGGTTCGAAATTTTTTTCGAAATTGAAGTTCGAAATTTTGTTTTTTCCGGAAATTTTTATAAGCCCGAATAAAAAAAAAAAAAAAAAATTGTCGTGTAAATTTTTTTTCGAATGTCTTTAGGACCGAAAATTTTATTAGAAAATTTATTTTAGGCACAAAAGTAATGTTATTTATAAAAAGTGTCTGCATTAGTTTATGCCTTTAAGGTTTATAGAAGCATTGTGAGAATGGGTAGTATAAGAAGGGCATATAGGATAGAAATATTATATGCCTGCATTGAAAAGTTAGTTCAGCATCATCATATATTTTCTTCCCTGCAAATAAGTGCATTATTTATTTTTCTTCCCTGTAATGATGCATGAATGTTTTCTTCCTGCTAACTGTTATATCCTTCTTGCCTGCTAAGTGTTATATTTTACATACTTTTGTTTTGTTTACCCTTGTTATTTGTGGGAACACGTTAGAGAGAGTGCTAAACCATTATAGGTTTATTTGTTGTAGATCCCTAACCATGTCTGCCAAACAAGTTAATAGAATTGTCAGGCAAATTTAATAGAGTAGGAAGCTATCATAACCCAATTATATTGAGGGATGATGAGAATGTTCGATGTTGTTATTTCCCTAGGAACACTACAAGAGGGGGGGTGAATTGTAGGTGTAGAAATAAACGTAACTTTTTGCGGAAATTAAAACTTAAACGAATAAACAAGCTAAAGGAACACAAGGGATTTTTACGAGGAAAAACTTCTTGGGCCCAACAAGAAGAAACAACCTCGACCACTAGGGATTTTAAACTCAACACTTTCACTAATTAGGCCAAACAACTCTGTTACAACCTAATTCTAACTCGAGCCCTACCTTGAGTTCCTAAACTCAAGTTCCTGAACCACTGTTCCCTTAACAGCAGTTCCTCTCAACTTCACTCGAAGTTTTCTCACACATACAAGCTTCACTCAAAGCCTTTCTCTTACAGAACTTCACTCAAAGTTCCCTTACCCCAAAAACCAAAATACAATTGATCGAAATAAGCTTAGTGGAATTAGAGTAAGAAGGCAAAGAACAAATGGCTATTATGAGAGAATGAAGGCACTGACACTTAATAAGTTAAACTCACTTAATTACTTAGTCAGACACAATTTGGAACTTATCTAGACTTCTATATTTATAGTGTTAATCATGAAGAACGTGGGATTAATGTTAGAGTACACGTTTTAATCCATTTACCCATGATGTTCCTTCCCCTAAGGAACACGTTTTACATCATGTCCCATGATCCCATGAACTAACAATGAACGTGGATAAAATGCAGCCATTACTCCTAAATAATAGGAGTTCCTTCAACATTATCCGAAAATCAGTTTTTATAAACTCTTTTTATCTTTAAATCTGAATTTCTAATCTTTAAGAAAATAATATCTTTGAAATAAAATCTTTCTAACAACCGGATATTTATTTTCTTATTTTCCGAAAAATAAAATCTTTTCCAAAACAGATTTTTTTTTAAAACTGATTTTATCATTTGAAATTAGAAATAACTAATTTCCTATAATCTAGGCATGACTTACTCCATTATCTTTTAACGTTATACTAAGTACACGCCTAAGTCTAGTTCCTTATATTAGTTCAGTTCCTTTAACATATTTACTAAGTGCCACTGAGTTTGTTCCTTACAGAGGAACAAACGCTTCATTCTCAAATATTCTGCCACAGTTCCTTACCATTCTTTCTTTGTTCCTTTACATTGGAACTAGAAAATAAAACGCCTAGCTTCTATTATTCTTGATCCAATGCTTGCTCCAGTATCAACATAGAAACTTCTTTACTTAGCCTTTGAAATCCTCTCTTGACTTCTTCATTGACTTTGTATTCTCCCAGTTCCTTGCATTGATACCTTAGACACCATACACTTAAATAATTCATTAGTTCACTACTTAGTTTGTTCCTTTGTTTCTTTGTCATTATCAAAACTAGGGTTCAACAATTTCCCCCTTTTTGATGATGACAACAAAGGTACAAACTAAGGAAAATAACAAATAATATAAGTGAATGAAAATAAAAACATAAAGAAGAAAATGAAAAATAAAACACAATTATGTGAGTAACTGAAGTTTTTGATTTTTCATTTACCTTAACCTATTTTTGATTTTTCATTTACCTTATCCAATTTTTAATTTTTATTTTTCTTTTATTTTTTATTTTCATTTATGTACAGTTTGTTTTATTACAGTTTGTTCCTTAAATCCTTTTTCCCCTTTGTCATCCTCAAAAAGAATAGACTCTGCATGAATTGATGAATTGATTTAACACCTTAAGACCAATATGCAAGCACCATTAGTGGTTAAGTTAGAAAATCAAAGAGTAAACTTGCTCAAACATCAATCACATAATACTAGCCATTCCAAGGAAGAAATTATGCAAAGCATTTAGAAACATAGACAATATAGCAAAAGTCATTGATTATATAGCACTTGTTCCATAACAAAACAAAGAAAGAAAAGAAAAAGGAAGAAACAAAAGTTGTGTTCCTTATGAAAGAAACAGGAACAACAAAACAAATAAAAGAAACTAAGAAAGGGAAGGGGAATGGTGTTCCTCTACAACTTCTTCTTCAACCACATCCTCCAACTTTTTCATCACCACCCCATGATGTAGTTCAACCTGTTCCTTCAGCTCCTCCAAGTACGAGCCATAGTTCCATCTTCTTTTGCTGCGCAACCACGGTATCACTCAATTTCTTCATAAGACTTACATAGTATCAGTTTTGGCATCCAAAGTCCAATGAAGATGATTGTAAAATTTTATCATATGTTGTGCAGGAAGCAGACTTCATTAACCCAGTTAGTGTCATCCGGATTTTCCTGTTCCTTACCCTTGGAACTAGAGGCAGATGGGGGATGTTGTGAAGGAACTGGGGAGGTTTGAGTGGAAGGCTCATCTGTTCCAGGAATGGAAACAGAAGGTGAAGGGTGATAAATGGGAGGAAGAAATGGTGGTGTGGGTGGAAGAGTTGTGGAGGTGGAAGCAAAAGGATTTGGTCCTTTTATTTCATCCTTCAACTGCTCAAAACTTGAAGGAACAGAGAAGGACGAAGGTGAAATGGAGGGTATATTTTGTGTGAAGGAACAGAGAGTTTGGGAGATGGTGGAGGTATGGTTCCTTGAGATAGAGGGTACCTGTTCCTCATTATCCGAAAGGACTAAAGGAGAGTCCTCATTGGAAGGAACAGGAACAGGAGCAATTTTTCGACGAGTGTCTTTCTCACTCTCAAGGAACAGAGGGTTTAGGCTTAGTGGCAATGTGTTTGCGCCTCTTAGGTTTGGTTCCTCGGTTAGGAACAGGGTTATCCAAGATTACATCATTATCTTCTTCTAATCTAGTTGGGCATTTTCTTTTTCCTGAGGAACTGGAAGCCATTCTTCCTTGAATGAGAACACCTTCTTGGACAGACAACCAAGTCCATTTAGGGTCTTCTCATTCAAATGTTCCCTTGTTTGACCCTATGGTGGTCCAACCAGTAAGTCTTACTTCAAATGATGAAGTAAGAAGTTATCAAGGCCCGTACCAATAACACAATGATTTTCAATCAAGTGGTTAAGTGTTGAATGAAGAGGGAAGGGAAATTGATTTGTATGTGTGGTCCAAGCAAAACATGTAACACATATCCAAGAGACCCACTTCATTCCTCTTTTCAGTTCGAGGAATGAGTGCTCTCCAAACCAAGTTAAACAGTACTTTGTGAAGGGAGAGAGTAGTTATGGTTAATTTGTTTTGGCCAGCTGTTCCTCCAAAATATTCTAAGATTTTGTCTTGAGGAAAATTGGAAAGGAAACAGTTCCTTTCCTTTTAAAATACAAATCAGTTCCTTTGCAAGGAACTTCCCATACTTTGCTTAAAGTTGCTTGATTAAACCTTATTTTCTTGCCTCTAACTTCAGTTGTGCAAGTTCCATTAGTATTAACAAAATTTGCACAAAACTCGTCCATAGCTAGAGGAACAAGAGCATTATTAAAGGCGAATTCAAACAAGAATTCCATGCCTTGTTCCTTTAGAATGGAGGTTAATTCTAGAAATTCAATTTTATTTGCCCATTCTAAATCGACGCAAAAGCCCAAGACATACCTAGATTCACTTCGTTCGACCCTTTTCTTGGAAGACGAAGAAACAGTTCCTTTGGAAGGAACAGGTGCAGTTTCTTCTTCTTCCCCCTGAGATTGTTCCGGGGTTTCTTCTTCATCTCTTCCCCAATCAATTTCTTCTTCTCATGCTCCTTCTAGGAGATTTTAATTGCTGTTCCTCTATGGGGTTTTCTTGAATTATGTCGGTTTCAAGGTTTTTTGTTGGAGATGAAGAAATTTCCATTTTTGAAGTGTCGGTTGTTTTTGGTGTTGGAAAAGGTGAGTTTCTTGAAGTTTTTGCCATGATTTATGAAGGTTTGGAGGTTTTTATGGAGTATCAAAGGGTGTGATGAGGTTTCGGATTTGGTGAAGATGAAGCGTTTGAGAGGAACACGATTTCCTTAGATGAATTGAAGAGTGAGGTTTTTGCATGTAATAGTAATTATTACACGCGGGAAAAAATAAAGCAAAAAAAATAAAAATAAGAATAAAAAGGAAGAAAACGAAAAGATAAAAAGAACCAAGATTTAATTAAACTGGTTCCCCTTAATTTTTGGAATTTTATCGGATTTTTCGGATTTTTATGAATTTTAATTTTTGAAAGAAAATAAATGCTAAGGAACTTGTGCTATAGGAACAACTAATGCTACATATCAATATCCTTCATACTATGCATGTTTCTTGACCTTAGGAACAGTAAGGGGAGTATTATGTGACATTTGTGAGTTGTTTAGTTTCTTTGACTTCATGGTTATGTTTTGCAACATTCCAATTTGCAATGGTCTTAGGCAATTAAACACAATTATTTTTAGCACACAAAGTCACTCAAATTGATTCAAACATGGGGGAATTGACATAGGAACAATCACTTAATTTTTATTAACCCTAACTCAAGCCTTAATTTCTCATATCTATCTCTTTGCAAAGGCTTAGTTAGGATATCAGCAATCTGATAATCAGTTTGACAAAACTCAAGTTTGATCAAACCTTTTTCGACATTTTCTCTTAAAAAGTGATGTCTAATATGTATATGCTTTACTCTAGAATGATGCACTGGATCTTTAGATATACTTATAGCACTTGTATTGTCACAATAAATAGGAACACATTCAAAGTTTATTCCATAGTCACTAAGTTGTTGTTTTATCCAAAGCATTTGAGAGCAACATAGCAGCAGCTACATATTCTGCTTCAGCAGTGGATAAAGCAACTGTGTTTTGTTTCTTGGTACTCCAAGAAACTAAACTATGACCAAGGAATTGTGCCATACCTGAGGTGCTTTTCCTATTAACAAGATCTCCAGCATAATCTGCATCTGCATATCCTTTTAGTTCGAATGTATCACTTCTTGGATAGTAGAGTCCAAGATCATCTGTTCCTTTAAGGTATCTAAGAATTCTCTTCACAGCAGTGAGGTGAGACTCCTTTGGATTTGCTTGAAATCTAGCACACAAACCAACACTGAAAGCTATGTCTGGACGACTAGCAGTTAGATACAAAGTGAACCAATCATTCCTCTAAATTTTGTTTGATCAACACTTGTTCCTATGGAGTCTTCATCTAATCTAGTTGAAGTTCCCATAGGAGTGTGATTTATCTTTGAATTTTCGAGGCCATATTTCTTTAATAGTTCCTTTATGTATTTTTGTTGGTGAACAATTATACCTTTTTCAGTTTGTTTGATTTGTAGTCCAAGAAAGAAATTTAACTCTCCCATCATACTCATTTCAAATTCATTGCTCATGAGATTTGAGAATTCTTTGCACAATGTTTCATTAGTAGCTCCGAATATGATGTCATCAACATATATTTGAACAAGCAAAATATCAGTTCCTTTAGATTTTAGGAACAAGGTTTTATCAACCTTTCCTCTTTTAAAGTTATTTTCTAAAAGGAACTTAGATAATCTCTCATACCATGATCTAGGTGCTTGTTTTAACCCATAAAGAGCTTTATCAAGCTTGTAGACATGATTTGGGAGATTGTTATTTTCGAAACCAGGGGGTTGTTCAACATATACATCTTCGTTTAGATAGCCATTTAAAAATGCACACTTAACATCCATTTGATATAATTTGAATCCCATGTAAGCAGCAAATGCAATTAAGATTCTAATGGCTTCTAATCTAGCTACAGGAGCAAAGGTTTCTTCATAATCAATTCCTTCTTGTTGGTTATAACCTTTTACTACAAGTCTAGCTTTGTTTCTTACAATGGTTCCATATTCATCTAGTTTGTTTCTAAACACCCATTTTAAGCCAATTACTTTTTGTTGTTTAGATGAAGGAACTAGATGCCATACCTTGTTTCTTTCAAACTCATTTAATTCAGCTTGCATTGCATAATCCAATCAGAGTCAGTTAAGGCTTCTTCATGATTTCTTGGTTCCATCATTGATAGGAACGCATGAAATGCACAAAAGTTCCTTAACTGAGATCTAGTTTGCGTACCTTTGGATATGTCGCTGATTATGAGTTCCACAGGATGTGACTTTTGTAATCTCCAAGGTTTTGGTTGAAACTCTCTTATAGGAACATGTTGTTCCTCATGAGTTCCTTGAGTGGATGAGGAACTCTGCTCAGTTGTTCCTCTGTTAGCCTCGGTGGACTCAGTTCCTTCATTTAGAGGAACAGGAGTATCTTCTCCTCCTTGAGGAACAGGAATATCATTGATCTCATTATTTTCGAATTCCTCGTTCCTTTCCTCTTTCACTTCTTCTTCTTCTTGTGAATCTGTGTTCCTTGAACTAGGTTGCGCTAACCCTATCTCATAGTCATCAACCTGTATGCTTGGATTATGTTTGTCAGATTCATCAAAGATTACATGAATACTTTCTTCAACACACATAGTTCTCTTGTTATATACTCTATAAGCTTTACTATGTGAGGAGTATCCTAAAAATGTTGCTTCATCACTCCTTGCATCAAATTTTCCAAGATTATCTTTTCCATTATTATGCACATAACATTTGCATCCAAATGTTCTAAAATAGGTGATGTTTGGTTTCTTTCCAAAGTAAAGTTCATAAGGAGTTTTATTAATGATAGGTCTCATCATGGCACGATTAATTATGTGACAAGCAGTATTAACAGCTTCAGCCCAAAAGTTCCTTGGAAGTTCACTAGCAATTAACATGGTTCTAGACATTTCCTCCAAAGTTCTATTTTTCCTTTCTACAACACCATTTTGTTGTGGTGTTCTAGGGGCAGAAAAATTATGATCTAGGCCATTATCTCTGCTTAGGTCATCAAATTTATAATTTTCGAATTCCTTGCCATGATCTGATCTAATGTGCATTATTTTATGTCCACTTAGGTTTTGAACTCTTTTAGCAAAGACAAGGAACTCATCATAAGTTTCATCTTTACTAGAGAGAAAAATAACCCAAGTGTACCTAGAGTAGTCATCTACAATCACAAGTACATACCTCTTTCCACTTCTGCTTTGAATTCTCATGGGTCCACATAAGTCCATATGAATTAACTCTAATGGTTTAGTGGTACTTACAATCGTTTTAGATTTGAAAGAGGATCTTACTTGTTTACCTCGTGCACATGCATCACAAACTTGATCAATATGAAATTTTATAGATGGTAATCCTAAAACAAGGTCTTTTGATCTAAGTTTCTCAAGTAATGAAAAGCTAGCATGTCCTAGACGCTTGTGCCATAGAAGTGAATCATCTTCAATAACACTAAGACAAGTTAAATTGATTTGAGGAACAAGGTCTAGATCCACAATGTATGTGTTCCCTTTCCTTGTTCCTTCCAACATAACCTTCTTAGTTTTAATGTTGATGATTAAGCATTTTTCTTATCAAATTTTACAGTATTTCCTTTGTCACAGAATTGAGAAATGCTTAATAGATTATGTTTTAGACCTTCAACTAAAAATACATTTTCAATGGAGTGTAATGGTGACTTACCGACCTTACCCATAGCAACAATGTTACCTTTCTTATTATCACCAAATGTTACACTGCCACCTTCATAGGTTGTGAGTGAGAGAAACTTCGTTTTGTCTCCTGTCATGTGCTTGGAACAACCACTATCGAGATACCAAGTGTTGTTCCCCTCACTCCAACCTGCAAAAATCAACTAGTTGTTAGTTGAAGGAACCCCATCTTTCGTGGGTTCCTGTTCTTGACTAGGATTTGTTTTGACAACCCATTTTTTCTTACTTATTGTCACATTTTTCCCAATCATCTCAGATTTTAGTTGACATTGATTTATGTAATGACCTACCTTGCCACAATACATACAGAACTTATCACTAGGTAGATCAACATATTTCTTTGTCTTGTTCCTTTTCTTGTAGTTTTCAAAACCAAGACCTTCCTTCCTTTTGGTCTGTGGTTTCTCAATCCACTTAGGAACTTTCATGATTTTGCCTCTGTTCCTTGCGACAACCAGTTCCTTTTTAAGATTACAGATCTGTTCCTTTAAAAATTTTTCTCTTATTTATTTTTTCAATCTCAGATCTGTATCCTTTCAAAGGGGTTGATCTTATATCAAAGGAACTCAGAACAGGGACAAATTCCTTCAAGTGTGAAATCTCTAAATTAATTAGATAATTTTCATTTTTCAAACTCTCATAACATTCTTTGATTTTTAAGTTTTTATCAAACAAATCAAAAATCTAGTTTCGACATCAGTTCTCATTTTCTTAAGCCATTCTATGTGTTCCTTGCAAACCTTTAAGGCTTGTTCCGTTTGTTCACGTTTTTCACGTTCATCTCTACATTCAAGAATTGCATCATAAAGAAGATCATATATTTCAGTCCTAGTTTTACCATCTAGTTCTGACTCAAGTCCATGTTGACTTACCTCAATTTTTTCTTCATCTTCTTTTTCGTCGATGTTTGCCATGAGGCAAAGGTTTGCTGTTTCTTCAGTTGGTTGTTCCTCTTCTTCTTCCGTCTCTGAATCTCCCCAAGCAGCTATCATAGCTTTGCGCACATTTGCCTTAGAGAAAGGTGCTTTTGATTCTTTGTTCCTTTCAGCAAAGCGTTCCTTGTTCCTTTCTTTGGTTTTGTCGTTTTCCCAAAGAGGACATTCTTTGATGAAGTGATCTGTACTTCCACATTTATGACAAGCAGCTTTGTTAGAAAATTTCTTAGTTTTACCTTTGAAGTTTCCATTCTTCATGTTCCTGTACATCTTTCGAAATTTTCGAACCATGAGGGCTGCTTCTTCTTCTTCAGAGTCCGAATCATCTTCATCATCTGCTTTGAGAGCAATTGATTTTGATTTGGAGCTTTCACCATATTCAGTATCAAGGTGAAGCTCATGAGTCATAAGTGACCCTGCCAGCTGTTCTAAGTTGAACTTAGTGAAGTCTTTTGTTTCTTGAAGAGCCGTGACTTTAGCCATCCATCTGTCCTTAGGAAGACTCCTAAGAACCTTTCGAACCTGTTCCTCAGATGAAATAAACTTTCCAAGAGAAGCCAACTCATTTATAATGTTAGTAAAACGAGTAAACATGTCTCGGATGCTTTCTTTGGATTTCATGCAGAACAGTTCATATTGATTCATAAGTAAATCAATTTTCGATCTTTTAACTTCATTAGTTCCTTCGTGGGTTACTTCTAGTAAATCCCATATTTGCTTTGCGGATTTGCATCCCATGATCCTATTATGTTCATGGGGTCCAAGTCCACAATGCAATAGTTTAATAGCCATGGCATTTACTTCCATTTTTTCAAAATCAGATTTGTCATAATCAGAGAGGGGTTTAAGAGTTACCTCATTTTTGTCATTTGTAGTTGTGACTTCGAAATCACCAACTTCAATGACTCTCCATACCTGATAGTTTTCAGCCTTGATGAATATCTCCATGCGGTTCTTCCAATAGTTGTAGTACTTCCCATTGAACATAGGAGGCCTTTGAGTGGAATAACCTTCTTCAAGTTTCTCGGTGGTATTCATTGTTCCTTGGATCTTTTCCTCAATAGGGTTTCCTATCTTACGTGAGTTCTAGCTCTGATACCAATTGTTATTTCCTAGGAACACTACAAGAGGGGGGGTGAATTGTAGGTGTAGAAATAAACGTAACTTTTTGCGGAAATTAAAACTTAAACGAATAAACAAGCTAAAGGAACACAAGGGATTTTTACGAGGAAAAACTTCTTGGGCCCAACAAGAAGAAACAACCTCGACCACTAGGGATTTTAAACTCAACACTTTCACTAATTAGGCCAAACAACTCTGTTACAACCTAATTCTAACTCGAGCCCTACCTTGAGTTCCTAAACTCAAGTTCCTGAACCACTGTTCCCTTAACAGCAGTTCCTCTCAACTTCACTCGAAGTTTTCTCACACATACAAGCTTCACTCAAAGCCTTTCTCTTACAGAACTTCACTCAAAGTTCCCTTACCCCAAAAACCAAAATACAATTGATCGAAATAAGCTTAGTGGAATTAGAGTAAGAAGGCAAAGAACAAATGGCTATTATGAGAGAATGAAGGCACTGACACTTAATAAGTTAAACTCACTTAATTACTTAGTCAGACACAATTTGGAACTTATCTAGACTTCTATATTTATAGTGTTAATCATGAAGAACGTGGGATTAATGTTAGAGTACACGTTTTAATCCATTTACCCATGATGTTCCTTCCCCTAAGGAACACGTTTTACATCATGTCCCATGATCCCATGAACTATAAATGAACGTGGATAAAATGCAGCCATTACTCCTAAATAATAGGAGTTCCTTCAACATTATCCGAAAATCAGTTTTTATAAACTCTTTTATCTTTAAATCTGAATTTCTAATCTTTAAGAAAATAATATCTTTGAAATAAAATCTTTCTAACAACCGGATATTTATTTTCTTATTTTCCGAAAAATAAAATCTTTTCCAAAACAGATTTTCTTTTTAAAACTGATTTTATCATTTGAAATTAGAAATAACTAATTTCCTATATATTAGGCATGACTTACTCCATTATCTTTTAACGTTATACTAAGTACACGCCTAAGTCTAGTTCCTTATATTAGTTCAGTTCCTTTAACATATTTACTAAGTGCCACTGAGTTTGTTCCTTACAGAGGAACAAACGCTTCATTCTCAAATATTCTGCCACAGTTCCTTACCATTCTTTCTTTGTTCCTTTACATTGGAACTAGAAAATAAAACGCCTAGCTTCTATTATTCTTGATCCAATGCTTGCTCCAGTATCAACATAGAAACTTCTTTACTTAGCCTTTGAAATCCTCTCTTGACTTCTTCATTGACTTTGTATTCTCCCAGTTCCTTGCATTGATACCTTAGACACCATACACTTAAATAATTCATTAGTTCACTACTTAGTTTGTTCCTTTGTTTCTTTGTCATTATCAAAACTAGGGTTCAACAGATGTCATGAGCCTCGAACTTATAGTTATACTAGCTTAGAGAGCATTATGCTTTATGTGTTAAAAGTAGGTATCCCTGTTAGCGATATATGAAGTAATTCAAGAGTTTGATTGTACTAGAGTGCAAACTTGAAAGGACATCTACAATGTTATTTGGAGACTTTATCTGAGCAATGTCAATGTTTTAGAGATTGATGAAAATGGACATCATCCCAAAAGGATTTGAAGATCTATTAGATCTAGGAACTCAAGTTATTATTATTATTATTATTATTATTATTATTATTATTAATATTATTATTATTATTATTATTATTATTATTATTATTATTATTATTATTATTATTATTATTATTATTATTATTATTATTATTATTATTATTATTATTATTATTATAGTGAAGACTTTGGAGACTTTGGAGATGAAATGTTTACTCCATATAAAGGAAATAAGGATGAGAATGATATGTAACTCCATCGAATATTTATTTATGGTTTAAGATTAGTTGTTGGAAAGTAGTCAAGCTACAATGGTTTAAATTTCCTTATTGAGTATTCTTTATATTATTGAGGAATAAGTTGGTTATTTTGGATTGGAGAAATATTCTTATTATCGATTGAGGAATAAAATCTATTATTTATTTACATGAGCGAGTAAGAATTTATTCTGGGAACGTGATGGGAATATTTTTTTATTATTATCATTCTTTTCATCATGTGATTATATTCTTGCTTGCTTGTTTCTACTTGCACGTTGATGTGAATATATTTTACATGGATGATTATGTGATTATTAGAGAACACTTGTTGAAACTTAGTGGAATTGTATGTTGATGCGATCTTTAATGATCAAATCAAGTGTTGCCTTATTAGATGGACATGTAAGTTATGCTGGAACCCAAAGTAAAGTTACGTTAGATTTCAGTCGCGAAGTAGAGCGTCAAACAATAATGATGCCTTAGCATCTGCTATTCGCCTGTTGGCAAAGAATTTGACTCGAAAAAGTTGAGTGTCCCAATTCTGCTGGGACATGTTTGAGAGACTAGCTAAAATTAAACTGTCGTACCTTAAGGGGTAAGCTGACCTTATCCTCTTAGAGAGTCGGATTAGGGCGTTTTAAAAGATTTTTGGGGCTGTAAACTGTCTTGAGAGTATTAAAGTAGGTCAAGTTGTACTGTATTTGAAAGATGAGACTGACTTATAGTAGAAAGAGAATGAGACTAGACTCAGTATTATGAAAGAGTTTATTTGGGAATCCTTTATTGCTGCTTTAAGAGAAAAGTTTTACCCTGCTTTTATGAGGAAACTAAAAGCCCAAGAGTTTATTAACCTTAAGATGGAGAGCATGACTATCTCTAAGTATTATAGCAAGTTCGTAGCATTGTCTAGATTTGCACTTGAGGTATTAGCCATTGAGGAGTTAAAGGCTCGGTGATTTGAGCAAGGTTTGATTGAGGAAATTCAATTGGGTTTAGTAGAATTTGAAGTGTTTGATTTGCCTATTAGCATACCTATTGGAGAAATCATAAGGTGTGCCAAGTTGTTTAAAAACCTACCTTTGAAGATAGGAGGGAGTGTCTTTCCATCCGATTTAATCGAGTTTAACTTAGGAGATTTAGATGTGATTCTTGGGATGAACTGGTTGAGTCATTACAAGGCCAAGATCGATTGTGAAGTCCAGAAAGTAGTGTTGAGAAACCCTTCGGGAAAATTTACCTCATATAGACGATTTGGGAAACCTAAAAAACTTTGGAGTGATCTCTGCTCTGCAAGTGCAGAAGTTGATGAGAAAGGGGTGTGAGCTGTTTTTCTGTAGTGTGCAAGATGTGAGTAAAGAAGCTGAGTTAAAACTTGAGGATGTTCCAATAGTGAATGAGTTTATGGACGTATTTCCGAGTGAAATTTCAGGTATGCCGCCTACAAGAGCTGTTGAGTTTACCATAGACTTAGTTCCTGGAACTGCACCTATATCTAAGGCACCTTATAGAATGGCACCTCCTGAGATGAGTGAGTTAAAGACACAATTGCAAGAACTTTTGGATAAGGGTTATATCAGACCTAGTGCATCGCCTTTTGGGGAGCTCCTATTTTGTTCGTGAAGAAAAAGGATGGGAGTATGAGATTATGTATAGACTGTAGGGAGTTGAATAATGTTACCATCAAAAACAAGTACCCTTTGCCTAGAATAGCTGACCTATTCGATCAACTTAATGGAGCGAGAGTGTTCTCGAAGATTGACTTACGTTCTGGGTATCATCAATTGAGGGTAGCCGATAAGGATGTACCGAAGACTGCCTTTAGAACGCGTTATGGTCACTACGAGTTCACTGTAATGCCATTTGGGTTAACCAATGCTCCTGCTATATTTATGGATTTGATGAATAGAATCTTTCATGAGTTTTTAGATAAGTTCATAGTGGTTTTCATCGATGACATTTTGATTTATTCGAGGAATGAAACCGAACATGATGAACATTTGAGGACTATCTTAGAAACCTTGAGGAAGAACCAATTATATGCCAAGTTCTCTAAGTGTGAGTTTCGTTTGGAGAAAGTAGCATTCTTGGGTCATTTTGTGTCTAAGGAAGGAGTATCTGTAGATCCTGCTAAGATTCAAGCTGTGAGTGAGTGGCCAACTCCAAAGAGTGTGATCTGACATTAGAAGTTTTGGGTTTAGCTGGCTATTATAGGAGATTTGTGAGGGATTTCTCAAAGATAGCGAGACCTATGACGAATTTAATGAAAAAGGAGTCCAAGTTTGAGTGGAATGAGAAGTGTGAGGAAGCTTTCCAGATCTTGAAGGATCGTTTAACCACTGCACCTGTCTTAACCCTACCTGATGGGAATGAGGGATTTGAGGTCTATAGTGATGCTTCAAAGAAGGTTTGGGTTGTGTGTTGCAACAGAATGGTAAGGTAATAGCTTATGCGTCGCGTCAATTGAAACCTTATGAGGCTAATTACCCTACCCATGATCTAGAGTTAGCTGCCATAGTGTTTGCATTGAAGATTTGGAGACATTATCTTTATGGAGCAACTTGCAAGATATTTACAGACCATAAGAGCTTGAAGTACATATTTACCCAAAAAGACTTGAATATGAGGCAAAGAAGATGGCTAGAGTTGATTAAGGATTATGATCTAGACATCCAGTATCATGAGGGAAAGCAAATGTGGTTGCTGACGCCTTGAGTCGAAAATCGAGTCATAGCTTGAGTGCTTTGATAGTCCCTGAGGAGTTGTGTAGAGATATGCAAAGGTTGAACCTAGAAATTTTAAATCCTGGGGAAAGTAAGGCTAGACTTAGTAACTTTCTTTGGGAGTGTCAGTTTTCGATGAGATCATTGAGGGTCAAGTCGGGGATGAGCATCTAGATAAGATTAAAGAGAAAATGAAGCAAGGTAAGGAAGTAGACTTCAAGATTCATGATGATGGGAGTCTAAGGTTTAAAGGAAGGTGGTGTGTACCACAGAAGTGTAAGACTAAAGACGTCTTATGGATGAGGGACATAACACTCCATATTCTGTGCACCCTGGGGGTGACAAGCTGTATAAGGATCTTAAGGTGATATATTGGTGGCCGAACATGAAACGAGAGGTAGCTGAGTATGTGTCTAAGTGTCTAACCTGTCAGAAAGTGAAGATAGACCATAAGAGGCCCATGGGGAAAGTCCAACCACTAGAGGTTCCTGGATGGAAGTGGGATTCGATTTCTATGGACTTTGTGACTGCCTTACCCAAGTCGAGGAGTGGAAATGATACCATTTGGGTTATAGTGGATAGACTGACCAAGTCCGCTGTTTTCATACCTATTAAGGAGACATGGAAGAAGAAGCAACTCGCTACAACCTATATCAAGCATGTAGTGAGATTGCACGGAGTTCCAAAGGACATTATTCAGACCGTGACTCTAGATTTCTATCTAAGTTTTGGAAGAAGGTCAATCAAACCTTGGGACAACATTAAAGATGAGTACCGCCTTTCACCCTGCGACCGATGGTCAGACTGAGAGGACTAACCAAACTATGGAAGATATGTTGCGAGCTTGTGCTATAGATTTTCAAGGAAGTTGGGAGGACCAATTAGATTTGATTGAGTTCTCTTACAATAATAGTTACCATGCGAGTATAAGATGGCACCTTTTGAGGCGTTATATGGACGGAAGTGTAGAAGTCCCATTTGCTGGAATGACTATAGTGAGAATGTAGTTTTGGGGAGAATTCATTGAGGAGACCGTCAAGAACGTTAGATTGATTCAGGCTCGAATTCAAGCTGCGCAAGATAGGCAGAAGAGTTATGCAGACTTAAAACGGCGCGAAGATAGTTCGCTGTAGGTGATAAAGTATTCCTGAAAGTATCACCCACCAAAGGCGTTATGAGATTTGGGAAAAAGGGCAAGCTGAGTGCTAAATATGTAGGCCCATATGAGATTTTGGAGCGCATTGGGAAAGTAGCTTATAGATTGGCATTGCCAATGGAGTTTGAAAAGATGCATGATGTGTTTCATATATCCCAATTGAAGCGCTATATTGATGATGAGCGCCATGTGTTTAGAGCCTGAACGAGTTCAGATAGATAGTAGCCTCACTTATGAGGAAAGACCTGTCAAGATTCTCGACAGGAAAGTGCGTAGTACGCGTAACAAGGATGTTCATATTGTCAAAGTTCTTTGGTCTAACCACGAGTCAGAAGAGGCAACGTGGGAAGCCGAAGAGGATATGAAGAAAAAGTATCCAGACCTATTCCTTGAGGTGAGTTACGAGGGCGTAACTCGTTTTCTTTAAGGGGGGTAGAATGCGATAAATTTCGCGCTTTTTTCTATTTTTATGAGATTTTCATGCATATGTATGCCTATGTTGGGCAATTTGCACATGTTAGTGCAAAAGAAGTAGAGTCTCCGCATAAGAAAAGTGTTCTAAGTAACACAAGTGTTTTAAAAATGGGAAAGTGCACGAGAGGCACTACCTTTTCCCAAAAGTTTTGAAATTTTAGTTCAAACTTTTGAAAGTACGAGGGTTTTGTGTTAAGTTTCGGGACGAAACTTCTTTTAAGGGGGGTAGACTGTAATCCCCCACATTTTTAAAGGATTTTCATAAATATATTAAGTTATTTATGCAATATATTTAAATCCAAATGAGTTTGGAAAATGATTTGACTTTTAAAAAGGGTTGACTATTTTAAAAGTCAACTAAAAATATTTTTCTTAGCTTAATAAAATTTGTAATATTTTAATTAAGCGTGTTTTAAATAAGATTTAATTATTAAAAGCAATTTGAAAAGAAAACTTAATGGAATCGAAAGCCCAAAAGTAATAAAAAGGGAAAGGATATTTGTGACTAAAGTCCTAATAAGCCCATCTTGTTAGTCATCAAAGTTTTAATTATTGAAATTCCTTTTCCTAAGCCCAATAGGATTAGCCTATTTAAATATCCTAAAAACCC
Source organism: Beta vulgaris subsp. vulgaris (assembly GCF_026745355.1). Lineage (NCBI taxonomy): Eukaryota > Viridiplantae > Streptophyta > Magnoliopsida > Caryophyllales > Amaranthaceae > Beta > Beta vulgaris. The sequence continues at coordinate 45,566,628 of NC_079202.1, forward strand.
AAATATTTTGCCCTACACTTTATTTTCTCTCTCCTCCCTTGCACGTGACTTCCGAGTTTTCTCTCTCCTCTTCCTCTTGAGCGTGAGTTTCATTTTTCTCTCAAAAATCGTTTCTTCTTCGCTAAGTAACGTTTCTTGTTGAACAAGAAACGTCACGAATATTTCTTGAAGCCAAAACCTGCTGCCGCACCCTCCTTGCTGCTGTCCACAGCGCGGCGCGCTCTTCCTCCTCTTATTTTGGTTGTTTTTCTTTACTTCTCCTTTAAGAATCCATTAAAGTTCTAATTTTTATTGTTATTTTATTATTATTTGCATGATTAGATTTGAGTTATTATTTTTATTATGAAGAATATTTTTCGGATCATATGTATAAAAGAAAAAATTTCAGATTTATTATTTTTAGTTTTAATCATGAAAGATGTGATTTTTAGGGTTTTAAATCACTAGAAATCGTATATTTAAAGTATGAATATGAATTTTGATTGGAATACGATTTTTTATGCATTTAAAATATTTTCAGAAGGTTTAGAAAATTTTATAGATGCTGGAAATTCAGAAAGTTAATATTTTAAGGTTTTTAATGGTTTTTAATCACTAGAATAGTTGTATCTATACTAGGGATTAAAAATAATGAGAGTTTAAATTATAAAAACGATTTTTAAAGAAGTTTAAAAGGGTTTGGGACGTTTTAAAGTTGCTGTATTTTTTTTAGTTCAAGTATTTACTTGATTATTTATTGTTCTAGGCGGAGATTTCATTGTAGGGGACTTTTAGAGCTTAAAAGTGGCCTACCGTTGCGTTTATACAAGGTACGTACATAGTCTACGTGCTATATGGTTAGAAACATGCTCTAGGGATGTTTTTATTTGTAGTATCATGTATAGGACCTTGTTGTTCATATATATGATTTACTGAGATGGTTTACATGTTATTTGCTTGTATGCTACATGTAAACTAAGAATATGTATAAGTAAGATTGTTTGTATGGAAGTTTGATGCAAGCAGCTAAGTTTAGTTTGGTATTAATTCGTGAGTGAATTAATGTAAGTAAATTGGAATCTGTGTTACATAGATTCTTTGAGATTATCTATTTATCTTATAAGAACCGAGGATCTTATTTGGTAATTTTGAGTTATACCTATATAAAGGTACAGTTTACTGTTGGCTAGGTTCAACAGGCAAGTTAGTAAAGAATAAAAGAAGTTAAAAGAGTCTTGGATGCTAAGTTGTGAACACTTATTGATTCTAAGATTAAAAAGGAGTTTTGTGAGGTTATGTGATTATTAGTTGTGAGTATTGTGTGCTTGGTTGGTGTTAACACAAGTATAAAATGAATGCAACGTAAAGTGAAACGAGAATAGGTTATAGACTTTAGACTGGTGCACGTCTAGAGTTGGACACTAAGGGTTGGAGTACATGGTGGTAGCCAATGGCTTTCCTGGGATTGGATTGATCACCTTTCCTCTTAGCTCAAAGGTTCCTCGATATCGCAGGTCAATTTGGTTTACGAAGTCATGACCGTATTTCCTATTTCAGTATAGACAACTCGTCCCATAACTATTCCATTTAAAGAAGAAATAAAAGTTTAGAGTCTAGTTCAGTAAGAGTCATCTGCAGTTTGTTATATGCTTATTATTATTATTTATTTCTACCAGTTATGTTGTAGTATCATGTTTAGGATTATTTATGTCTGATATGTAGTACTCAGCTTTGCTGATTACGTGCTTGTCTGTGTTTGTGATCATGGCTTTGCCTATTGATCCTGTGATGATCCTTCTGGTGAGCAGAGTCAGTATTGCATTGACATCAGTATTGCATTGACATTACAGGTTCGAAGATGCATACCATTGGGAAATCTGGAATGGAGAGGCTTTTGTGACATTAGTCGTATTTAAGTTGTTTCTAGGAAGTTATATTTCAAACATTAGCTTTAAGTTGGTGTGTTTCAGTTCAAACATTGTTTGACTCTTATTTCATAAGTTTAATAAAGTTGGTTTTGTTTTAGTAAGTTTTCCGCAGCAAAATTCTGAGTAAGCCGAAACGTTATCACACGGGCGATAATGCCTGGGTAATTCTCTAGATATGTTATAAAAGTATTTTCTAGAAAGAGAGAATTATCGGGGTGTTACACACTCTTTGCTTTACTAATATCTAGAAAAGTTATAGGCTTGAAGACAGAAGCTAGCAGTAAAATCTAATAGATCCTACCAAAACTAATGAACTAAGCAAACAAAGCTCTAGTTGAATAAACCTTCTTCAAGGGCATCCTTACAGCAAAGATGAGGCGATATATATACTATGTGGTTCAAAGATTCAGGCTTTTGGCTCACACTCGTGAGTGCAGTTCTACGATAGAAGGCATGCTGCAGATGGAGCTGCCCTCATGTTCAGTTGCTTAATGAAACAAGGGCAACGAAATAGAATGGAATCATATGAATTCATTCTTTCTTCAAAAGTAAATAATCTTTTCCAGGCAAAAATGTATATTCAAATATCACAACTGAAGTCTAGTTTACAGAGTTCGGAAAGGACCCATATATATCAAGCAAGATGGTATAAACAACTAGAGGAAAAAAAAAGGGGAAGATAAGCACTTTCACTGTTTGAGCATTAGTCAAGAATTTACAGTTTAAAGGCATAATTTGTTAGGAAAAGTAGAAAGGGTGAGTTTGAGATGTGAAGCCTTGGTAACTGATTTTTCCAGAAGAAATCAATCACTCTATCTATCATCTACTAGATTTCCCACTAGAAATACTTTTTTGAATCTGCTTGAGATTTAATGTACTTGTATGTTACCTATGATGTACATATGGTAAAGACCTAATGTACACGAGTTCCAACTTTATTAAAAGAAATGTACATGAGTTCCAACTCACTTAAAATAAACTCTCTTCTTCAATGCCAAACATTCATAATAACATTCAAGCACATGGGTGAAATTAGAACTCAGTTAAAAAAGGAATACTTAATATTGTCCTTCAGATTTAATGTACTTGTAGTGTAGCACCGATGTACATTTAGTGTAGCACTGATGTATATGTAGTGTAGCACTGATGTACATGACTTCCACCTGTTCTAGCAGAGTCTAAGAAGAGTCGGTGTATCCAAAGTCAGACCAGCTAATTGGAGTGGTTCTTTCTCACATACCAACAATAGAGCTACTTAAATACCAAAAGCCCTGATATATGAAAGTCCTAAGGACGTCAAGACGTTGGGTACATTGCCATAACATAAAGCACTAAAAGTCACAAAGCCAAAATAAAGTTACTAATTCAAGTTTCAACTAGGAGTTCTTGACTTAATATTTAAGAATAGTGACTATATTAGTCTATTTTCTAGTGTAATTGAACGACTCTAATCCACTATCCTCTTTAAAAACAAGATTTCTAAGATTTTGAAAAGAATTCAAGGAATATTAAGTATTTATAACTGACAACTACAAGTAGTATTATTCTGGAGCTTCATAAATAAAGATGTTGCAATTATTTTAGAACAGATGAAGAATTTCGTAGTGGAAGGAGTGATTCTCAAGTGTCCAAGTGAACAAACCTGTCCAGATGCACAATCCCAAATCCTGACATGCTCGTCTTTACTCCCTGTGTAAAGCTTATCCCCTGATGGTAAAGTAATCCCAGTTACAACCTGACCCCAAAACACATCAATTAAAACCCAATATATATCAATCCCACTACAAACAGAGATATTCCATATTCAAACATCAATTGCATCGAAAACTAAAACAAAAAAAATTGAAACAACTCCCCAAACATCAATCTAATCCATCAAACATATCTTCAAATTCAATTAACCAAACCCATCAATTTTAAACACTTCGCAACACGGACAACATGGTTACTTCATGGGACACAAAAAATTTGTAGCAAAAAAAAAAAATAAAAAAAAGATTCAAACTATAGAAAAAGTACCAACCTTTTTATTGAATATGCCCATAACTTATTTATCAAAAACGAAGATTCGCCCAATATATAGTCGCTCTAGATGGGAGATTCACTATGAACAATTCAACGAAAATCGAAAAATTAGATTGAATTTTACAAAATTCAAGAGAAAAAAAGGACAAAATTCATGAACTAGGTTATATTTCGTACCTGATTTTGAAGAATCAATTTTGAAGAATCAATTAGGACGAAAAAGTTGAGATTTTTGTTTGTAATCAATCGTAGATGATGCGAGGTATGAATTTCTCAGTGAGAAGAATCACGCTTCACGTTGTCAATTTTTTTTTCCGCTAAAATCGCAAGTCTGTGTGTATACTGTATAGTGCCGGGTTTTGTTACTAGTGTTGGCCAAATCGCAGCCCTTAGTTCTTTTTTGATCTAACGCTTGTAGTTAATTCTCACATATTAAGCTATTCTCACATAACTATTCATTCTCACCGGATCCCGACTCTATATATATATATATGTATATATATATATATATATGTATATATATATATATGTATATATATATATATATATATAATTTATATATTATATATATATATTTTATATAAGGGAAGGGGGGAGCTATGGTGTCCTCTTTTGAACGGACTATTTTGCCCCCCTTTCCTTTCTAAATTACAAAAGGAATCTCAAAATTAAAATCAGGACTCAAAATAACTACCGAAAATTAATTTAACACTCACAAATCACTCATACAATTAAGAAAATCATGTTATAAAAATCACGCAAATCACTCAAATAATCAGGAAACTTTATTAAAACTTAAAATTGACATACAAAGTAAAACTAATAACCTAGAACGTCAATACATACAAAAATATTTACTACATATAAAAATATTTACTACAAAAATTTACTTACAAATCACTGTTCTCAAGAACCATTCACAATTACATACTCACAAAAGTTACCTATAAACACAAATTTGAGAAAAACGTAAGATTTTGACGGCGATATCACACATTCATCCATCAGCAATTTGCGAACTTCGAAAAAGTTACATAATTCTTTTAACCTTCGAGATTATTTCACATTAGTTGAAATAAACAATAGCAAATTAGTTGACTGTTATGTAGTTAAAAAAATGGAAATGACAACAATGAGTTCAAAAGGGCTTTTATACAATCAGACTTAAATTTAATTCATTTTCATATAAAACAAATATAGTTTTTTCTAAAACAATGCCAATATTAAAATTTTTGCCCATAACTTTTGCAAAAAGTCCATGTTCAGAAATAAATTTTGAAAAACAAAACAATATCAAACTGTTTGCAAACAATTTTTGCAAAAATCCATTTTTCACAAAAAAACTAAATTAATTTTCGAAAAGTAAGGATTTTTGTTTTTCTACATAAAAAATCCAATATCAAATTGTGTATGAAAAAAATCAAAATTTCATTTCAAATATAATTGAAGCTCAAAGTGTTAAAATTTAGAAAAGGACAAAAATTGAAACGATGAAATATTTTAAATATCAATGTGTGCAAACATAATTTAGAAGTTAGACAAGGAAAAAAAATTGAGGTGTATTTGTAGTGAAATCAATAATTAGAAATAGATATAGACAAGTAAAAAAAAATATTTACTTTTTCATAGTGTTTCCTATATATAATGAAACTTTTACATATATTGGACCTATTCTTTCTATTATATAATAGCGATTAATTATCAAGGTTAAAAGGTTTATGTAAAATATCATTCAAGAATTAAAGTACAACATATCTCTATTATATAAGGGAAAGGGGGGGGGGATTGGTGTCCCCGAATGAAGAGACTATTTTACCCCTTTTCTTTTTTAAATTACAAATCCACTTACAAATCAAAGGGAGATTCAAATAAAAATACTAGAAATAAAATTATAACAATCACTCACAAATTAACTTAAATCATAGAATTGCATAATTTACATTATATAAATCACTCAAATGATGAAACTTTACAAAAACCAAAAAATTAACTTAGAAACTACAACCAATACACTATAACGTCAATACATACTCACAAAAATTTGACTTGAAATCCAAGTGTCCACTTTCTTCACAATATATGAAGTAGTGTATTACTTAATTTAAAAATCAACTAAAATATTATAATATTAGAAATCATAGATAAATTCAATAAAATTTCTATTTTGTTCATAGAATTTCGACCTTGAAAAATAAAAAAAAAGAGACTGGTGAGAGACTTAAGTGACAGAGACTAAACCAATTAAATTTTGTAACTAAAAATAATTATACTTTGTATGTCTAATGTTCAAATTTTGACTTTTACATAAGTCGAAAAAAATCGAGTTTCTGTCTTGAAAAGAATTCAAGCACGCATCGCGTGCAAAAAATGCTAGTATATGGAATAAGAAAACAACAACACTATTCTCTCTTCTCTCTTCCGTTTATTTACAACACGTTATCAGTACAAAACCCTAGCCGACTAAGCAAACAAGAAACCAAAGTTTATCACTTTTGTTGTTAGCGACTATCCTTATTTGTTGGATTTTTTTTGGACTAATTATTATAAGCAAAGGAACTGTATGAACTTTTGATTATGTTTTTGTTCTGCCGCAATTTTGAGTTGGTGGATTAGTTTGTATTGGCTTCACTTTTGTATTTAGTAGGTGGATTAGTCTGTATTGCCGCATGTTTTCGTTCGGTGCGTGGATTAGTTTGTATTGCCTCATGTTTTTGTTCCGGGAACTTGTATAAGCTAGAGAGTATGATGCACTTGAATTACGGGCCTTAGTGTTGAATTACGGACCTTAACTGCTATTAATAAAGGAAAAACAATCAAGAAAGGAGAAAATAATACAAACGTAGGAGAAAAAGAAAGAAAGCATCTTGAGAGTTACTGAAGTTAACATAACAATATATAGTCGAGAGATTCATGGGTTGTCAAATCTTACGAGTTTTCCTGCCCAGATTCAGAAGAGTGCAAACTTATTAGAATCAAACCTTCGAACATACCTTACTTCCTGTTTGTTTAACCTATACTCACTTGGGCTCCATTGAAAAAAACCAGAATATTGTAGCTTGTAAGCATCAAAGAGAGATGAAAAATGTGTGAATATTACACTATAAGTTATTAAATTACGGACCTTATTTTTTTTTTTTTTCATAGGAACAAACTATTTATTTTACTTGTTTGTTATTAAATTACAACTTGGTGGTATTATATTAGATTTGATTCTGCATATGAAAGCCTTGTCAGTTTGGTTACTATTGTTTTTTTTGTTTTATTCCTGCGTCTAAAACATGTATCATATTATACTGGATGTATAGCAATATTATAGGAACATTATTTATTCGAATTATACTCTTACATTCCCTACTATATGCGTTCCTTAAACTACAGTATTGAATTACAATTTGATATGAAGTCCTAATTTCGCAATATTCACTTGTATATAGTGGACTATGTCGAACCTTACAAAACTTGAATTACCGGTCCTTGATATTACTGGAAAGAACTCTTTGTCTTGGATGTTAGATGTTGAAATTCACCTAGATACAAAAGACCTTGGTGATACAATCAGAGAAGGAAATAAAGCAACAAGTCAAAACAAAGCTAAGGCTATGATATTTCTTCACCACCACCTCCATGAGGGTCTTAAGATTGAGTACTTGACTGTGAAAGATCCACAAGTCCTTTGGAGTAATCTAAAGGAAAGATATGACCACCAGAAAACTGTAAATATTACCCAAAGCTCGTTATGACTGGTTGCATTTAAGACTACAAGACTTTAAGTCTGTAAGTGAACATAACTCAGCTATGTTCAGAATTACTGCACAGTTTGGAGAGAAAATCACTGATGCAGAAATGCTAGAGAAAACCTACACTACCTTTCATGCGAATAATGTTGTCCTGCAGACACAATACCGTGAAAAGGAATTTAAGAAATATTCTGAACTTATATCTTGTCTCCTTGTGGCTGAGCAAAATAACGAGCTACTGATGAAATATCATGAATCACGTCCAACTGGTTCTACTCCATTCCCTGAAGCGAATGCGGCATACCATGATGGGAAAGAAAAATATCATGCCAACAATAGTGGTCGAGGACGTGGACGTGGACGTGGATATGGATATGGTCGAGGTCGCGGACGTAGATACGGATATGGTTGAGGTTAAGGCCGAGGTGGTTCTTTCAAGAATTCATATTCCCACCAGAAGAGGGACAATAAAGATGATAAGTTATAACAAACAAGAGAAAGATAAAATGAGAACGTGACCAATGTATGTTACCGATGTAGAGGAAAAGGTAATTGGTCTCGTACGTGTCGTACACCAAAACACTTGGTTGATCTCTATTAACCATCATTGAAGATAAAGGGAAAGAAAGTAGAAACAAATCTTGTGTATGCAGATGGCGAAGGTGACTTTGATTGTGGCAATAAAACTCACCTGGAAGTTGTTGATTTCTTCACCACCCCTGAAGGGAATAACTAATCCTTAGATTCGAGTATGGTCATTTAAAGAATAAAACTTTATTTTCTTTTATTAAGTTATTAGTGTGGATTTTTTTTTTTTTGATTATGTTATTTTATTTTAGATTTTATTTGTTGGTACTATGACTTTATATGACATTGTTAAATTCTGGTTATTTAGTTATTCTCATATATTATTGTTATTTCATTTATTTGAAGAATATGAATACCCCTCAAGTTCAGTTAGCAATGAATGGTGAAGATTTCTGCCTAGAGGACAGTGCAACTACTCATGCCATATTAAAAAGTAAGAGATATTTCTCTTATTTGACAATGAAAGAAACTAGTGTGAGTACTATATCAGGTAGTACTAAGATAATTGAAGGTTCTGGAAAGGCAAATATATTATTACCTATGGGAACGAAATTTGAAATCATTGATGCATTATACTCTCCCAAATCTCAAAGAAATTTATTGAGCTTTAATATTCGCCATAATGGATATCATATTGAGACAATAAGTGAAGGAAATGTTGAGTACCTTCATATCACGAGTATTATCCAAGGCACTAAGCATATTTTGGAGAAATTACCTGCATTTTCCACTGGTTTGTATTACAGTAAAATCAATACAATTGAAACATCTATACTAATATATTAAAAGGCGTGCGTAAACCAGGAACGGTGCCACGTGGCGCTCTCCCTAGAGAGTTTTAGTTCATGTAATTCATGTACAATAAAAAAAATTAGAAACATAGTATAGGTTTTGATCCCGTGACCTCAAGTTCATATACTAAAGTTTTAACCACTAGACCAAGTTATATTTAGTGATATCATATCAAAGTACAATATGAATAAATGAAATTTTTCTTACCCGGGGCATAGCCCGGGCCTAATAACTAGTATGCCATAGTAAACAGGAAGTTTACAAATAATTTCACTATTTGGCATAACCGGTTGGGCCACCCTGGTTCAATAATGATGCGGAAAATAATTGAAAATTCATGTGGACATTCATTGAAGAACCAGAAGATTCTTCCTAATGATTTCTCATGTGCTGCTTGCTCACAAGGCAAGTTGATAATACGACCTTCACCAACCAAAATAGATTTTGAATCTATCAATTTTTTGGAACATATACAGGGAGATATTTGTGGGCCAATTCACCCACCATGTGGAACATTTAGATATTTTATGGTTTTAATTGACGCATCGAGTAGATGGTCGCATGTATCCTTGTTATTAACTCTCAACCTGGCGTTTGCGAGAGTACTTGCTCAGTTGATTAGATTACGAGCACATTTTCCAGATTTCCCTATGAAGGCAATCCGCCTTGATAATGCTGGTGAATTCACTTCTCAAGCCTTTGATGATCATTGCATGTCCATTGGGATAAGTGTTGAACATCCTGTAGCACATGTTCATACACAAAATGGTCTAGCTAAATCATTAATAAAGTGTCTCCAATTGATTGCTAGACCACTACTTATGAAGTCCAAACTCCTAATCTCTGCTTGGGGACATGCTATATTACATGCAGCAACATTAATTCGCATGAGGCCAATGAGTAATCAAAAGTTCTCCCCATCACAATTGGTTTTTGGTCAGGAACCAAATATTTCCCATCTAAAAGTTTTTAGATGTGTTGTATATATTCCAATTGCTCCACCACATCGCTCTAAGATGGGTCCTCAAAGGAGGTTAGGAATATATGTTGGATATGAATATCCATCGATAATTAAACGGTTTTTTCACCAGGTACCCCTGTACTTTAACAAAATTCATGGGGTACCCCTAACTTTAAACTAATGCACAAGGTACCCTTATTGTTTCAATAAAATGCACCAAATACCCTTAATGACTAACGGCGTTAAGTTTCCGTTAGTCATTAACCCTAATTAGCCCTCTAACTCTAATTAAGCCTTCTAACCCTAACACCTCCACACCCACCCCCAACCTAAACCCTAACCCTAACTACCACCCACCCACTACATCCCCCTTCTACCTTCCCCAGCCCCTCCCCCACCCACTCACCACCACCTGCAACACCTCTCCCCTCCTTTACCCACCCTTCGCAGCAGCCGCCCTTCCCCCAGCCCCCCGCATCACCCCTCCCCTCCCACACCCCCACGACAGCCACCCTCCCCCATCCCTCGCAGCCCTATCCCCTCCCCCATTCCCGTCGATTTCCCCCACCCCCGCAAATGTTGTTCTTAATTTCTCTCTCCTTCTTCTTCATTGTTTTCTTGATTTCAAAAACTGATTTCAAAACTAATTTCGAAAATGATTTCAAAAGGTTTTTGCAAATTTTCGCAAAAGGTTTTCGAAAACCATTTTCAAAAACCTTTTCGAAAATGGTTCTTGATTTCGAAAATGTTTTCGAAATTGATTTTCGAAAATGTTTTCGAAATTGATTTTCGAAAATGTTTTCGAAATTGATTTTCGAAAATGATTTCGAAATTGTTTTTGAAATTAATTTTTGAAAACAGGTTTTGAAATCAAGAATGGTGGTGGTTGCTGCTAGGGGAGGGGGGTACGCTGTCGGGGCTGGGGATGGGCGTGGGGTTGGGGGTGGGCGTGGGTTGGGGCTGGGGGATGGTGGTGGGTTGGGGAAATCAAGGGGGAATGAGGCTTGCTGCAGGGGTTTGTCGGCAAGGCGGCGCGAGAGGGATCGGAGGTGGTTGCCGGCGACGGAGAGGGGTTGCCGGCGAGGGGTTGCCGGCGAGGGGGAGGGGGCTGGGTGGGGGGGCTGGGGTTGTTGGAGGGGTGGTGGGTTAGGGGAGAGGAAGGGAGGTGGTGGTGGTTGGGTGGTGGTTGGGGGTTAGGGTTTCAAGTTATGGAGTTAGGGTTTAGTTAGTTAATTAGGGCTTAATTAGGGTTTAATTAGGATTAGAGGAGTTAATTAACCCTAATGACTAACGGAAACTTGACACCGTTAGTCATTAGGGTATTTGGTGCATTTAACTGAAACAATAAGGGTACCTTGTGCATTAGTTTAAAGTTAGGGGTACCCCATGAATTTTGTTAAAGTACAGGGGTACCTGGTGAAAAAACCGATAATTAAATATCTAGAGCCATCCACATGGAATCTATTTAAGGCTCGATTTGCAGACTGTCAGTTTAATGAGTCAGTTTTTCCAACATTAGGGGGAGAGAATAAACAGCTGGAGAAGGAAATCAGTTGGAATGAATTATCATTATCTCATCTTGATCCTCGTAATAAACAATGTGAATTAGAAGTCCAAAAGATAATTCATTTACAAAGCTTAGCAAATCGATTGCCAGACGCATTTACTGACCCAAATAGAGTAACCAAGTCGCATATACCAGCTGTGAATGCTCCAATAAAATTGATGTCCCAGAAGGAAAACATCAAACTGCTAGTGAGTCTACAGCACGCCTGAAGCGTGGTAGACCTATTGGTTCCAAAGATAAGAATCCTCGGAAAAGAAAAGGAGCAGGAATTGATAATGGCCAGACCGAGGAAACAAAGAATTTTGAAGGATCTCCAGGAGAGACTTTAGACATGGCAAAGGAAGAAATTCAGGTACCTGACAATGAAGAGATCTCAACTGATTATGTCATGTCTGGAATAAAATGGAACCGAAATCAAATCGACGTCGATGAAATTTTTGCATGCAATGTAGCAGTTGATGTTATGGAAGAAAATGAGGATCATGAACCAAAGTCTATTGAAGAGTGTGCACAAAGGATGATTGGCCAAAATGGAAGGAAGCAATTGAGGCAGAATTAAAATCTCTTGCAAAGAGAGAAGTATTTGGACCAGTAGTCCGTACACCTAAAGGTGTAAAACCAGTGGGACATAAATGGGTCTTTGTGCGAAAGAAGAATGAAGATGGTGAAATTGTAGAAAGCACGTTTAGTTGCACAAGGATTCTCACAAAGACCTGGAATTGATTATGAAGAAACATATCCCCTGTGGTGGAGCAACTACTTTCAGATTTCTTATCAGTCTGGCAATAAGAGAAGGACTTGATTTACGTTTAATGGATGTAGTCATAACCTACTTATATGGGCCACTGGACAATGACATTTATATGAAAGTCCCAGAAGGATTTAAACTGCCAGAAGCAGCAAATTCTAATTCTCGAGAACATTACTGCATAAAATTAAACAGATCTCTTTATGGATTGAAGCAATCAGGGCGTATGTGGTATAATCGCCTCAGTGAGTACTTATTAAGTGAAGGCTATAAGAATGACCCTATCAGTCCATGCATTTTTATAAAGAGATTTGGGGCAGGATTTGTAATAATTGCAGTGTATGTTGATGATTTAAATATTATTGGGACCCCTGAAGAGATTTCACACATAGTGGAATATTTGAAGAAAGAATTTGAGATGAAAGATCTTGGAAAGACAAAATTTTGCTTGGGGCTACAAATTGAGCATCTAAAGAATGGAATCCTTGTGCATCAAACAACATATACATAAAAGGTGTTAAAAAGGTTTTATTTTGATCAAGCACACCGTTGAGTAGCCCAATGGTTGTAAGATCACTTGATGTTGATAAAGACCCATTCCGTCCTCGAGAAATCAATGAAGAAATCCTTGGTCCTGAAGTACCATACTTAAGTGCAATAGGGGCATTGATGTATCTTGCTAGCCATACGAGACCTGACATATCATTTCTGTGAACTTGCTAGCAAGGTTTAGCTCATGTCCAACTCGAAGGCATTGGAATGGAATAAAACATGTACTTCGTTACCTCCAAGGAACGAAAGATATGGGTTTATTCTTTTCTAACCAACCCAAAGAAGACTTAATTGGTTTTGCAGATGCAGGGTATTTGTCTGATCCCCATAATGCTCGATCACAAACAGGATATGTGTTCACAAGTGGTGGTACTGCCATTTCTTGGCGTTCCATGAAGCAAACCATTGCAGCCACTTCTTCCAACCATGCAGAGATTTTAGCTATCCACGAAGCTAGTCGTGAATGTGTATGGTTAAGGTCCGTAATTCAACATATACGAGAAGATTGTGGCATATCTATAGGGAAAGAAGCTCCAACAGTTATGTATGAGGATAATGCAGCATGCATTGCACAGCTCAAGGAAGGATACATCAAGGGTGATAGAACAAAACACATTTTACCAAAATTTTCTTCACCCATGAACTGCAGAAGAATGGTGATGTACAGGTTCTACAGATTCGTTCAAGTGAAAATTTGGCAGACCTATTACCAAGGCACTTCCCACCGCTACTTTCAAGAAATTAGTTTACCGTATTGGATTACGTCGTCTCAAAGATCTCAAGTTATGTAATCATGAGGGGGAGTAGATGCGCGCTGCACTCTTTTTCCCTTAACCATGGTTTTTCCCACTGGGTTTTCCTGGTAAGGTTTTTAATGAGGCAGCATCTTACGCGCATTAGAAATATTTTATTTTAAGAGAGAATTTTATTTTGTATAATGGACATCCAAGGGGAGTGTTATGAAATATAGTATGAATGTCCATTATACCCCCGTTAATATATCCGGGATATTTTAGGGTTTTATTCTCCAAGCAAATCCCTAGCTATTGTATTGTATGTATATATATTGGATTATATGGAATAAGAAAACAACAACACTATTCTCCCTTCTCTCTTCTGTTTATTTACAACATTAAACAATCGACACAATAATTTAACGTGGTTCACTAATAATGTGTTAGCTATGTTCATACAGCAGGGAAAATAGATTTTATTAGGTTTTGGAGAGAGAGTACAAATTATTGAATATGGTGGCAAAAGTTAATTATATGGTTTATATAGTACCCTACTCATTAACCTAAACAATTTATCCTAAACCCGAAAGTAAAACAGACTTTCACTAAACAACATATACCGTGCTTGGTTAATCCTAGCGCTAGATAATTAATTCAAGGCATAGTTCAACAACACATATATAAATAGATCGACGTATGTCATTTTCTAAGTATGTTTACTAAAATATTCTAAGTGTCTAAAGAGTCAGTGCCTTTGTTCTTAAGAGAGTTTATATTTACTTTCTTTGTGTTTCAGTCTTGCAAAGTTAACCAGAAATTGTATTTCTTTCGGGGTGAAGGGTTTTGAGTGAAATCCTTGGTATTGTGAGCTTGAGAGAAGCAAAATATGACTTATAGTGAAGCCCATGGTGCGACGAATATTACAAGCCCAACCCAACTTTTAATCTCCCCGTGTTTTATCTCCACTCTCTTAAACCTAATTTTCTTATTTTCTCTCTCAATCAGCGGCGCCTCTCAAACCTAACCATACGTTTTCCTCTCTCTCTCCAAGGTTTCATCTCCCTCTCTCTCCAACTCTTCTCTCTCTCTCCAAGGTCTGTCATAATTTTCGTTTTGATTTCTCCTGCGATTTTCTCCTGCGATTTCATTCTCATATCTGCGATTTGGAAAGCACGAACTTAAACCTCAAACCTGCGATTTCTCCTATGCTTTCAGATCTGGAATCTTCTTCAATTTCGACAAGCACGAATACAAAGAGGAGAGAGAAAAAACTTAAACGACGGGCAATGAATTTCGTGCTCAGATTTCTCGATTTTCAGGTATTTTTAATTCACATTTTATTCTGAATTTCTTTGTTTTGCCATATTTATGTTCATTTTTGAAATCTACAAAATTAAACCTCTTTTCTTGCCTCGTATTTGCTCTTCATCCTCTACATTTTGCTTAACTTATTTCTATCATTTATTTACTGTTTCTATATATCATTAGAAAACAAGAACGAGATCTGAAGAAGAACGAGAACAAAGTTCGATCTAGTTTTTGGCGATTTGTGTTTTTTTTTAAATATATTTAGTACAATTTCATTCTTGTCTGTTAGATCTGTTTTTTTTTAGGTTTAGTTTTTTAATTTCGTTTTTTGTTGTATGTTAGATCTGAATATTAAATTTTTGATATTTGTTCAGTTTTTTTCGTTTCTTAATCGACGCAAGACATATTTTTTTAAGGTTCACTTGTCTCTTTTTTAATTATTATCACTTGTTTCTTAATATTTTTTAGATCTTGTTTTTTAATTATTATCATTTATTTCTTAATCAACGCAAGACAGATGTTAGGTTCACTTGTTAGATCTCATTTTTTGATATTTGTCTCGTTTCTTTTTCCTCGAATGCAGTACTAAAACATTAATGCTTTGGTACCGTTTTTTTTTTTTTTCACATAACGTCATTTGCGTCGCACATGGCACAAGGTGCGACGCAGATGCCTGATTTGCGTCGCACTCAGTGCTATGTGTGACGCAAATTCCCCTTATATATAGGCTGTAGTTTGTAGTTTGTGGGGCTGGAGAGAGCAATTTGCGTCGCACCGTATACAACGTGCGACGCAAATAGCTAAAAGATCTGCGTTGTTTTCGCATACGAAACAGGTCAATTATAGGTCATCTGCGTCGAGACCTGTGCCATCGGACCCAAGTCCGACGCAAATAGGGGTCCCATGTCCGACGCAAATCGACCTTTCTCTACTAATGTTTTATGTGCACTCACAAAAATTGACTTCACGGATCCAATTTTAATAGTTGTTCTTTTGTGTCATTTAGGCTTTTTTCCACTAGTGAGATATTTTATGATTATTAGTAAATGAAATTAAGAAGGTTCGATCTGGTTTAGTCTAATTTTTAGAGTTGGTATAGTTTTCGGATTCCGACAAGGAGTAATAATTTCTTGAAATGAAGTGAATATAACATATCCATAATTATATGTTAATCGATTTTTTCAACATATTCCCCAAATAAGGGTGCGTTCTATTCAACTTATTGGCCCTGAACTTATTGGACCTTATCTGAACTGAACTTATTGAACCTGAACTGAACTTATTGGAACTTATTAAACCTGATTGGACCTGATTCAACTTATTGGACCTGATTGAACCTGATTGAAACTTATTGGACCTTATTGGAACTTATTGACCTTATTGAAACTTATTATACCTTATTGGCCATGATTGAAACTTATTAGACCTTATTGGACCTGATTGAAACTTATTAGACCTTATTGGACCTGATTGAAACTTATTTGACCTTATTAGACAAAAACATTGACCATGAATAACATAAATATTACCACTAACGTAAATACTACCCCTCAAAATTTTTTATGGAGTAATAATTATTATAATTCGTCCTTTAAAAAATAATGATTATTAATTATCTCTTATGATAATTAATTTAATCAAAAAAATTTACTATTTATATATTTGCCTATACATAACTTTCACCAGTAATATATCTAATACTCTTCTTTTGATTTATAAAACACTAGTAGAAAATAAAAAATTAATTAACATTTATATCTTTCATTGTTATTAGTAACGAAAACAGGTTATCTCTAGTTATTTAAAGGCGAATTGCAAAATATTGTAATTATAATAATTTTTATTATTGTTAACCTTAATTATTTGACCATGATTATAATATTATTTAATAGCAATATGAATAATCAAATAATAGACAATAATACAAGTATAATACTATACATTGTGGTACCTTAATAAAAAATTCTAATAATAACATAATCAGCTAATAGTAATATGAATAATAAAATAATAGACATAATACAAATAAATAATAGAATAATAGACACTAATACAAGTATTATACTATATAATCATTGTGGTACTTTAATTAAAATTCTAATAATAACATAATCAGCTAATAGTGATATGAAATTATGAATAACAAAATAATGGACAAGAATACAAATGTTTATTAAACATTGACTATTTGGATCTTATTGGACCTTATTAGACCTGATTGGAACTTATTGGACCTTATTAGACCTGATTGGAACTTATTGCACCTGATTGGAACTTATTGCACCTAATTGGAACTTATTGGACCTTATTAGACCTTATTGGAACTTATTGCCCTTATTAGACCTTATTGCAACTTATCTAAACTTATCTGAACTTATTGGACCTGAAACTTAATTTTTTAAGTTGAACAGAACGCACCCTAAGTTCGTTTAGTCATCAAATATCCCTAATGTTTTGAAAATCCACCATATACTCTCCTCCCTTTCCCAAGCTACGAAAACCATTCATCCCCCTCCCCGAATCCAAAACCCCTAGATCTAATCGAAATTCTTTTGCACCGACCAATTTTTCCGGCCTATTCTTACCAGTTGAACCTAATCCCCACCATCACTCCATTCTCGGTCACATCGTAAAACAACGTAACGCAATCCTTCTCACATCCAACCTCCATCGTCATCAACACCCACCACAACACCGCAAAGTTGGCACACCAAGCCAACTACTCTCCTCCAACGGGACATATGGCCTTTCTTTTCCGCAGCCTCCCACTCCCTCCACCTCACTCATCCAAACTCAGCCTCTATTCTCTCTCTTTCTCTCCTTTATTCAAAATCGTCTTCGAAGAATATAGATTCAAGAAAGCACGCTGGAAAATTTGAACCCCAAAGATATAGAAAGGGCAATAGAATATCTAAGTGAATTGTGTGAGTTTTCTGGTTATTTAGGACTAAATTTTGGGGTATTGTGCTTCCCGGTGATTGATGAGAGAGAGGACAGATTGAGAGACCGGAAAGAGGAGAGGAAAGGAAGAGAGAGAGAGAGAAATACAAGGAGGTGGATGCGGTGGCCGACTAAATACCATGGTGCTGAGCAAAGGCTTCCATGGAAGAAATGGAAGAGAAGAGAAAGAAAAGGAAGCGAGTCAAAAAAAATTAATTAGAGTCAACTAGGTTAATTAATTAGGGATATTGTTAAATAGGTTAAGGGGTTTTATAGTCTCATTAACATAAATGTCCTTAATAACTAACAAAATTAACTTATATTAGTCATTAAGGGAATCTTTACATTGTTTTTACAGAACTCGGGTGCTATATATATTGTGAATTTATGAAAAATGAGAATATTTGGTGAATAAACAAATTCGTAAGGGATATTTGGTGAAAGTATCGTGTACAATTAGATATAGTAGAAAAATAAAGATAATTAATATAACTTGATAGATTTTCGAAATCTAACCAAACTTGCAATTGAAGTTAAGATAATTTTAACCTTAAAGAATTGGCTAATTGAACTTACTACGGACCTGTTCAGCAAAAGTAATTATTATGGTAGAGAAGTAGTTTTTTTTTTTGGCAAAGTGAAATAAAAAACCTAGAAAGCCCTATTTTCTTGCCTTAATAGCAAGTGGGTTTTCTTACTCATACTTTAGGAACTTTAACATAACTAAAAGTAGTTATTAGTTGTTGTACTAGTTGTCAGCTATCAGATATTAGCTATTAGAGTTTGACTGTAAAAATAGCTTTTATGATAATTAACGTTCGATAAAACTAGTTGTTAGTTCAAATAAATAATACAAATAAACTACATTCAATATTCAAAAGTTACTCCAAAAGATACTTCCACCCTAAAAGCTAATATTGATACCTTTTTCAAAATACTAGTTCAAACACCATAAGCTACTCCAAACACAATTTCATCGAACACAACTTTTCACAATTATTAGAGTTTTGGCTTAATTAGTTCAAACTCCAAATACTAAAAGTTAACTCAAAAGCAATTGCTAATCATTTCCTATATGCTATAACAAGGAGTATTTACCAAATATGAAATGACAAGGTTATGAAAATGGGAAGGTGCCAAGGTGAGAGTGAGATGACCACGTTACGTTTCTTAGTGCATCATTTATAGTAATCGTTAAATAATGATCATCCACTTCTCTCTCTAGAAAATGTCACTCTCACAATATTTTCCTACCTCCCTCCTTAACGATGAATAGAGAAAAAAGATTATCCCAACTACTTGGTTTCCTTTCTCCTATCCAATTATTTTTTTTATCTCTCATCACCCAATAATTGTTATAAGTGATCAACAAGAGAACCGGATATCTCACTCCAAGGCACGGAAACTACGTTTTCCTATTAGTTTAATTTCGCCCCTCTAGGATCACCGGGTTACCACGAAATAACTAATGAGATACAATGGAGAGAAACAATCCACTTAGATGATCTTCTAAGTGAATCAACAAGAACTTGTGTTTTGTGTTTGTGAAGAACACTCAAGAGAAGTTTGCAAGGTTTCTCTTAAGCAAAGCAAGAAGACTTTTAGAGTATAGAAAATCCTAATTTTCTTCTAACCCTTTACTCATAGGAATCCAAAGGTTTATATAGGAAGAATAAACCTTTCATTGACTAGAGTGGTTAATCACATAACCCCCATCTTAATCACCCATCAAAGGCCTTTAATCCACTGATTTAAGGACCTTAAAGGTCATTAAAATGAAACCATAACATCACAACGGACATAAACCGTCAAGGCATCTTTTCGCGTTCCAAGGCAGAAGGCAGGTCGCGACTCGCGAGGAGCTCGCGAGTCGCGAGGCGCTGGTTGCGACTCGCGACGCCTGTCGCGACTCGCGACGGCCCTTCTGTCTCCCTTGGTTACTCCGCGAAATTTGCCACTTGATGTACTCTAATCTATTGCATACTAGAACTCCTCCTCTTCTAGTATATATCCATATGAGTCTCAAACCCATTACCCTATAAATGTTCCAACAATCTTCCTCCCATTTATAGGGTAATGTTGAAAAGTTTTCCAACTTGCTATAAATCGCAAACACCATGTTCATGCATCATGGAAATATCTAACGATTGAATTTCCATTTAGTAAAAGTAATCTTTACAATAATTTAGATCATAATGATAGACAAAGCTTTGAATCATATAACCATTACAAATTATTGAAGTTACTAATACACACAAACATAAACTAGGTTCTTAAAACCTCCGACACCTATGAAGCCTTGGTGTCCATATCCATTCATAAGCATTCCAAGTCAAGCCTTAGACTTGTGAAGCGGCCAAACTTCTAGCTTATATAGGTAAATCTTTCCGACATGCTCCTACAATTGAGCACCTTATCAAAGATTTATTAAGAATAAATTCAACCTCTTTATCATTGTAGCAACAAGCACTAACCTCGGGATGTATTAAACAAGTGCTCCCAACCTCTAAGAGAAGTACTATCCTCCTTGAATTTGAGATCTAAGTTGTATTAGACTCAAATAGAGTTTTCCTTCACCATAGGTTGATCAATAGGCTTAAGACCCATCCCTTTGTTCATTTTGTTCACTAGTTCCCTTGACAACGGTTTTGTAAACGTATCCGCCAAGTTCAAACTAGACCGAACAAAATTAATAGTTATACAACTATTCCTTATCATTTTCCGCACATAGCTATGTCTAACTCCAATGTGCCTTGACTTGCCATTGTAGACTTCACTATATGCTTTAGCTATGGTTGATGCACTATCACAATGGATAGCAAGAGGTGACATAGGTTTAACCCATAAGTCCACCTCACTCAACACATTCCTTAGCCATTCCGCTTCTTGGCAACAAGAAGCCAAAGCAATGAATTCCGATGCCATAGTGGAATCCGTTATACATGTTTGCTTCTTGGATGCCCATGAAATGGCACCTCCTCCAAGAAGAAACACCCAACCACTAGTGATGAATAATCTTCCTTATTCGAAATCCAACTAGCATCCGAGTAACCTTCTAAGATAGAAGGTTCTCTTTGTATGTTATGACATAATCCAAGGTCTTATTCAAGTACCTTAACACTCTTCTCAATGCTTGCCAATGCAACATACTAGGATTACTAGTATACCTACTGAGCTTGCCAATAGCAAAGGCTATATCCGGCCGAGTGCTAGTCATAGCATACATCAAGCTTCCAATTAAGCTTGCATACTCCAATTGTGAAATTGGAGTACCACTACTCGGAACCAAGTGAATACTAGGATCCATAGGAGTAGCAAAATGAGTCGAATTTGACTCATTATACCTCTTGACCACTTTCTCAATATAATGAGATTGTGATAAAGAAAACGACCCTTTCCCTCTTATTATTCTAATACCTAGAATAACATCCGCTTCACCCAAATCTTTCATGGAGAAGCTAGAGAGAAAGACTTTGGTTTTTCCACTTGTTCCAAATCAGTCCCAAAAATAAGCATATCATCAACATATAAGCAAATTATAACTCCTTTACCGTTATTATCAAATTTGCTATATACACACTTATCGGACTGATTTATTTTGAACCCACTAGACAACACAACTCATCAAATTTTTGATGCCATTGCTTAGGTGCTTGTTTAAGACCATACAAAGATCTAACTAATTTGCAAACTTTAGTTTCTTGACCTTTGACCACAAACCCTTCAGGTTGATTCATGTACACTTCCTCCTCCAATTCACCATTAAGAAAAGCAGTTTTTACATCCATTTGGTGAATTACTAGACCATGAATCGCAGCTAATGCTATCAATAGTCTAATAGTAGCTATTCTAGCTACTGGAGCATAAGTATCAAAGTAATCGATACCATATCTTTGCCTAAAACCTTGGACCACTAACCGGGCCTTATGTTTTAGTATGGTTCCATCGATTTTCTTTTTCCTTACAAAAATCCATTTACAACCTAGGGGTTTGCAACCGGGAGGTAAATTAGCTAAAATCCAAGTGTGATTACCCATTATAGAATCCATTTCATCATTCACTGCCTCTTTCCAGAAAGCAGAATCATGAGACTTCATAGCCTCATCAAAGGTCCTAGGATCTCCTCCATATTGTAACAATATGAAATTTGAGTCGAAATTGACTCCCTTGACCCTTCAACTAATATAGTTGAAAATCCGGTTCAAAAGATTTCTCTTTTCTAATTCTTTTACTTTTCCTAATTTCCGGTGTTGTAGTATCATGATCATTAGAAATGCCATCTACAACATTGGAACTAGTACTCACTCCAAGAACTATTACCCATTATAATAGATTGTTATAAGTGATCAACAAGAGAACCGGATATCTCACTCCAAGGCACGGAAACTACGCTTTCCTATTAGTTTAATTTCGCCCCTCTAGGATCACCGGGTTACCACGAAATAACTAATGAGATACAATGGAGAGAAACAATCCACTTAGATGATCTTCTAAGTGAATCAACAAGAACTTGTGTTTTGTGTTTGTGAAGAACACTCAAGAGAAGTTTGCAAGGTTTCTCTTAAGCAAAGCAAGAAGACTTTTAGAGTATAGAAAATCCTAATTTTCTTCTAACCCTTTACTCATAGGAATCCAAAGGTTTATATAGGAAGAATAAACCTTTCATTGACTAGAGTGGTTAATCACATAACCCCCATCTTAATCACCCATCAAAGGCCTTTAATCCACTGATTTAAGGACCTTAAAGGTCATTAAAATGAAACCATAACATCACAACGGACATAAACCGTCAAGGCATCTTTTCACGTTCCAAGGCAGAAGGCAGGTCGCGACTCGCGAAGGAGCTCGCGAGTCGCGAGGCGCTGGTCGCAACTCGCGACGCCTGTCGCGACTCGCGACGGCCCTTCTGTCTCCCTTGGTTACTCCACGAAATTTGCCACTTGATGTACTCTAATCTATTGCATACTAGACCTCCTCCTCTTCTAGTATATATCCATATGAGTCTCAAACCCATTACCCTATAAATGTTCCAACAATAACCATTATATAATTTTTATCATTATTCATCTCTTAATAATACGAAATATTTATCAATAATTGCTAATAATTATTAATAAAATATTTGACAAAAAAAATATATGCACAGTGAGATTTTTAAGTATCTTAATTATAATTATTTAATGTGAAAATAGAAGATATTTAATATAACTAAGCAAAAATAGAGAAAATTAGTAATGAAATGTGAAAAGAAAAGTTGTCTAAAATATTGCAAAACGGGTCTCTATTTGTAGAGTTCGGAAAAATAGAGCTATTCGTAATTTTATTTTTTCTTTGTATTTTTTTCAAAAATAAAGCCATTGCAGTATTTGTCACTGTATTATTTTCTCTTTTCCTGTCAGTTTCTAACACACGCGTCAGAAAAAGTTAACTTTGTTTTTAATTTTCTGCCAGTTGAATTAATGCTTTAGGCTCAATTTTAACCAAAACGACGTCGTTTGACGTTGAGCTGGCAAAAAAAAAAAACTTTATGGACCAAAACTGTGGCCCAGGCCCCACCCCATGGCTGGTCGAGAAATCAATCGTCCTAAACTCCCAACCCACTTCTTCTCCCCAATCGACACAATCTTATTTTAGGCCATCACTAGAGCATCCTTGATGATGAGTGAAGAAAAAGATCAAGTAGGTGATCTTTAGAAAAAAAACCTTAACGATGATTGGAAAAAAAAGATTGTGGGGTGTTTGGGAAAAAAATATTGCATGAGATGAGTGAAAACATGATCAGGCGTGGGAGTGGGACTCACCACTTGATCTGACAAAAATTATTTTTTATGCTTTCGTTTGGCTGGAGCTTAGCCAAAATGCTGCATTTTGACCAAAGTTAAATTTGTCAGATTTTCCGACTTGCGCGTTAAATTCTGGCATGATAGAGAAATAATACAATTACAAATATTAACAATGCAATATCTTAAAAAATACAAAGCCAAAAAAAAAAATTTACCAATAGCTCTATTTTTTCCAAGATATACAAATAGAGAGCCATTTTAATATTTTGGACAAATTTTTTTTCTAGCTATTTACTAATTTTGCTTATTTTATATTTTTGTGCATTTAATTTCGTTAATGCTAAAATAGTTGATTATGTATTTCTTTAATTAATGTTTTATCAATTATTCTTTAATTAATGTTTTATCAATTATTAATGAATGATTTTTTTAATGGTGCTCATAGGATTAAAATTTTATGATTGGGTAGATTGGTTCATCAGTAAGCATGCTCTTAGTCCCTAATAGGCCATTAATCACGGACCAATCCAATGCAAAGCCCGTAAAACGTCTCAAAAAGAAAGTTTAGGAAATAAATACTTTCTTGAGGGGTGACGGAAATGAATGCTTCGTAATCAAGGAAATTTGAGTTCAAAGCAGTAAGCAGTAAGCAGTAAGCAGTAAGCAGTAAGCAGTAAGCAGTAAGCACTAAGCACTAAGCAGTAAGCAGTAAGCAGTAAGCAGTAAGCACCCTTTTTTTTTCTTCAAAGTACTAACATAGATCCTCAAAAAAAAAAAAGAGAACAAGGTAATTGGAAAGAAGAAAAGGGTATAATATATGTGATCTGTACCACACTCGACAATAGCACCCATGTGAATTGTGATCCACCGCCACCGACAAAGACCCACTTGTCCGACCCATCTCATTTTACTCACTCCGTGATCAACTCCGCTTTAAGTTCCTCTACACCTCACACTTTCTCAACAACTTTACAACCCCTTCATCTCAACCGTTCATCTAACACACTCATCAATCAATCCACGGTTCAAACAACCCCTCCACATAAACAAACAAATCATATATACCAAGTTAGCATGCACCCTGACACACAATATAACTCCACTTCACTCGTTTTCCTTTTTCTTTAGCTGGACAGTGTATGAGTAATTGAGTAGTGTGTGGGACAAACATCTACCTACACAACTAAATTTAATTTCTCCTTCATCTTCACTACTCTTCTTAAAACCACTCACTTCAAGCAAACAGGAGAGAGAAAGAAGAACAAAAACAACAATGGCGAAAATTGCAGGAATATTGTTTCTACTATGTGTGCTTCCAGTTTTAGCAATGGCAGGTAGACCAGAGAAGAAACCATACTGTGTTCGTGGAAAAGTTTACTGTGATACTTGCCGCGCTGGTTTTGAAACACCCGCTTCTACTTACCTTGAAGGTTTTTCATTTTCTCTCTCCTCTTCTTTGTTTTTTGCTTCTTCTAGATCCGCTACTTTTCCTCATTTCTGGTTTAGATCTACATTATATACTTTCTTCACTTCACAGTATTTTCCGTATAATATGTCTTGCTAATTGCTACCATTTTTTAAGAAAAGTTGATAGTGGTTTTTGAAAATAAGCTGGAACAAAATATAATGGTATCACGATCTATATTTGTTTGCTTCGATAATTAGATTTGTGTGTTTGTTTTGGTAAGATTTATTTTAGTTTTATGATGATATTTGATAATTGTTTGGAGCAAAATCTGGTGATATCATGATCTTGAATGTCGTTACTAGATTTCTATGTGATAAATTATTGATTTAATTGTCTGTTCAGATCTGATTTTTAAAAAAAAAAAAATCCTGTCGGATAACTAATTTAATTAATAAAAGATGTTGTAGATGGTGTAGAACAGTAGGAGTATGTTCGTAGTCAAGGTTTGGATTGGATCTGCCTTACTCGGCGGTACAAAGTACAAAGAAAGAAGGGGATGGGGGATTCGAACCTCTAACCTATCGTTCACAGTACCTCAATCTTAACCACTAGGCCAAGACATCCTTAGTTGAACGTATACTTTATTGAGTTTTATAATGTGACTGTTTCTGCTGATGTTTTTCGAAACCATTTTTCGGAATAGTAAGTTCAAATAAGTTCGACTAATTTCTTCTTATGTTCATACCAAATGATAAACCTTGATTAGATTAGACTTAATCAGCTCTTAAACCCTTCTTTTCAAGCTGAAAGAACGCACCCTAAGTTCAGATAAGTTCGGATAAGTTTCGGTAACTTTAGCCGAGCAATATCTAGGTGAAGAGAATGCACCCTAATAATAAGTCCTAATAAGTTCAAATGAGGGAAATTCCGATGAAAAGATTACGCATTGACGCCCTATTATCATCAGTAGATAATATTGTTAGGCTTAACATCTGTACTAACATTGTGATTTGATCTTGTGATTTTAGGTGTAAAGGTGAAGTTGGAATGCCGCCACAGGCAGACACAAGAGGTCCTCTACTCGGCTGTGGCAACCACCGATAGGACTGGATCTTACAAGATTTTCGTAGAGAACGACCAGAAGGAGAATATTTGTGACACCATGCTCTTGAGCAGTCCCCACAGAAGGTGCAAATTGGCTGACCCTGGACGTGATCGCTCCCGTGTTGTCCTCACCAGCAACAATGGTGTTGTTTCCAATGATCGTTATGCTAACAACATGGGTTTCACTGTCGAGGAACCCATGAGTTACTGTGCTCAGCTAATGCAGCAATATCAACTCACTGAAGATGAAGTTTAAATTTAGATTCGTCGTCTGAGTGTATGTTGGTTCAGTGTTATGGGTATCTACATATAATGCTTATTAATGCTTGTTGCCTAGTTAATTATTTTACTTAATCTGCTTGACAACTTCTGTCATTGGTTGTTGCTAAGATGAGCCGCATTTGTATTCCTTACTATTGGTTTAGTGATATGAATGCCCTGTATTCTGTATTTTAGATCTGGAACTACATCGTACCAAGATATATAGGATTATCGCCAATCTTTAAACCTTCAATCTTTCAGTTGGGGGACAATTTTCTAGTCAGTTGAGCATGTGTTGGTTCTTAATAGTATTAAAATTTCTACCAAAATAAGAAGCTTATTGTAGCATGAATAGCAGCAGTTTCGTGCTGTAAGAGCTAAGAAGTAGAACATATTTGATCATCTTCTGATGGTGTGATTTCAGTTGATATTTTTGTAGTCAATAACAAAAGGTGCCGAGTTCAACTGAAATAGCTCTTCGTTTGCAGGAGGGCTCAGGCCTAGTTTTACGTGATCTTGAATCATGTAACTTTGCTTGTGGCTCATATGGTCTCATTTTACATGAAGATGCATCCTAATTTGCAACTTAATGACGTCAGAATAAGGTTCTAGTATTATCAAATGAATACATGAGAGTCTCCTAACTTGTATTTTCAAAATAGCACAATTAAGGTTCCGTTTTGTAGGGTGTAACACATTTTCAGTGTAAAATGATTTTCATGGAAAATAATTTACAATGGAAAACACAATTCCAAAATTAATTTTTTGTTGTTTGGTTTGATGTAAGAAAAATGATGAAATGAAAGGAAAATGAAAGGGAAAGTAAGGAGGTAGTGAGAGGAGTGTATAAGAGAGATAAGGAAAATAATTTTCCCTTCATTCTGAAAGGAAAATGGTTTTCCGTCATTGGGAGAGTAATTTTACTCCAAGAAAAAATGGTTTTACACTCTTTTGCCAACCAAACAATGTAAAACTGAAAATAGAGGAAAATAGTTTTCCGGAAAAATGTTTTACGCCCTACCAAACGGAGCCTAAGTGAAATTACACTTGCACATAACAATTCACGTAATAAATTGTTAATCTCAATGTCAAAAAAAAAAATGTTAATCTCGAAGAGTATGTGGCCGTGTGTTTGGTTGGGTAAAAAAAAAAGAGGTTCTTCAAAAAGCGATTTTTTTTTTGACAAGAGGTTGTGAGAACTAACTGCTCTTCCTAGCTTTAATAGTCAGGTTGTGCGCATTAGTAACTTCACTTCTATTAACATAAGAGCAAGATATATAATCAAACTGAGCTGCTAAATCTTTAATTGCAATTACTAAAAAGCGATTTTATGTCTTTCTGTTTGGTTTGATAAGGGTGAAGACATTTTCCTTCTCCTCCTTATCCTTCACATTTCATCCAACCTTTCCCATTCCATTATATTATACTAGCCTTCGTATGCACGCGATGCGTGCGTTAATTTCAAAATTCGTTATTCTATTAGATACTCCATTCGTACTTTATTTATGATTAAACTTAAATGTGAAAAATTCAACAGTTAGATGAATTCAGATATATTAATTCGCTAATGTAAAAAAATAAAAGGTTGTGAGTAATTGTTAACATTATTTTTTTGTGAATGAATATTGAACAGAAAGAACAAAAATAATGAGTTGGTTTAACTGAATTAAAGAGTATCAAAGGTAGTGAATGTTCAGATTTTTCATGTGCACGTTATATATGCCATCTTTTTTTATAAGGTATAAATATTTTGTCCATTTAGTTTTTGATTGAAGTATTTGATGCATATACCATTTTAAACTTGTTTTAAATGGCAAGTTGGAATGAGAATTTTTAAATGATTTGCTTTTGCAATTTTTTTCATTCCATTAATTAGATCATTAAGGGTATTTTAGTCACTTCAAAAGAGGACACCACACCTCCTCCCTTGGCTTATATAATAGAGATTCTTCTTTTTCTATTTAATTTTTCATCCAATGAACCAAACAAAAAAAGACGGTTTCCTTCTTATTCTTTAATTTTCATCTATCCTCCCTCTATTCCATTATATTTGTTCTTCAAGCCTTTTCATCCAATAAACCAATTAACGAAAAACTGTTTGAAAAACATCCTTTAAGAAAAATCATTTTTATTAAATTGTTTCCCTCCTATCAAACAAAACTAAAAGAAAGAGCTAATAATTGGTAAGTTTGTAAACATGAAAATAACAAATTGAGAAGACGAGGTTTTTTGGTGGAGAAACACTAAATACCAAACTGTTTGTGGGTGAACAAAAAAGAATGTGACCTACATGTTCGGAAGAAAAGAAACCATGGTTACTCGTTTTTTCTGTAGAAATTTTCCTTAATTATGTTTTGGCATCTTTAGATGTACAAGCATATGTTTTTGAATATTCAACAATATTATTATGAATGTGCAAATATATTCATTAAATGTACAGAAAAACCAATAGATGTAAGATGTGAATACCATTATGATTGTAAAAATGTAGCTTTTGGATATACACAAAGAAATTATGCAAGTACAAAATACATTTTGAATATACAAAGTATAATATGTATACACTAATGGGTGTAAGAGACAAAAACCATTGTGATGTACAAATATATATACTCCCTCCGTCCCAAATTATTTGCTACATTTGCTTTATCACAAAGACCAAGGAGGGAGGGGGGACCATTGCCATAACAAGAATTAACAAAAAAGCAAATAGGTAAATTGTGGGATCTATGTACTATATATGGAAATATTTACAAAAACCAAGAAGAGAGTGATGGCAAATTTGTAAATAAAGTGTGGGACCTATGTACTATATATGGAAATAGTTGCAAATGTAGCAGATAAATTGGGACACACCTAAATGGCAAAATGTAGCAAATAAATTGGGACGGAGGGAGTAGTTTTTTGGATGTAGAAAATAAATTTTGGATGTACAAAATATAATATGGATGTACTACCATAATATTATGGATGTAATTATGGATGTGCAAATATAGTTCTCTGGATGTACAAAATAAATCATATAGATGTACAAAGTAGATTTTAGATGTACAAGTGATAAGTCGGTTTTTAGTTGCATATAGGTAGGTAATAAGTCTCATTTTCATGAAGATTTTAGTGCATATTAGGTCTAATTGCATGATTTTGGAATTCTTTTGAACTATTATGTTATCTCGAGATACTTTCGGATCTTTCATGTGATTTTCAGGTTATAGAAGCCGATTGTGACTAAGAGAAGCTAATATGGTTCGTAGAGGGTCTAGATGGCGGCTTCCGGATGCGAGAAGATGAGTTTGAGTGCTTTTGAAGTTGAAGGAATGACGATATCAAAGATTACTCTCTTTGCGGGACCAAGCAGAAGTTTGCTTGCCCACGCACCAAGGCGCACGCCCAAGCAGGATCTCGCTTGCCCACGCACCAAGGCGCACGCCCAAGCGAGATCTCGCTTGCCCGTGCATAATTGTAACAAAATCGCCAAAAACCTTCTGTTTCGCGCGCACGCCCAAGCAAGAATCTGCTTGCCCGTGCACGGTCCTGCACGCTCGTGCAGCTTTTCGCTCGACCGTGCACACTATTGCCCGATTAATTTCGTGGTTTTTAATTATTTCTTTTTTAGTTTATGAAAACGATATTAGGTTTTACTTTTTGAGTACTTTTCATTATTAGAGAATAGACTATTACTTTTTAGAGAGCTTTTGAGAGGAAACTCCATTATTGAACCTTGAATTCTACAAGTTTGATTCATTCAAGTAAAAACTAAGTTTTTCTAATCTCTTCTTTTTCCTTTATTATTATTATGTCTTTCAATTTATTTATTATTTGCTTTGTTATTTCAATTATGAGTGAGTAGTTTTATAATCTAGGGTTAAGTTGAACCCTAGCAATGATTAATACATGAATTCCTCCATTAATCCCAAGTTGATGTGATTAATTGTTCTTGCTTGATTGAATTGTTCTTATTTTCATTATCATACTAGGGATAAATGATTTTGAATTGATTCTTTATGTCTTATTTTCAATGGGAATTGAATTTAGATGGATTTGTTGATTCGATCAAGAGTATGAATATCTCTATGGGAATAAGTAGATAGGATTATTAGGAATTTATTTGTGATGCCATGTTTAATATCTCTTTCTTGCACGATTCCATGGGAATAGGTTTGATTGCTTGTTTAGAGTAGCCAGTGGTACTCGGGAGAGATCTTTGGTAGTTATAGAGTGCATTACTCCTTTTGAATCATTGATTATGTTTAGTCGGATGTAGATAATTCGTGTATTATTCGTGCTAGTGGGGATGCTTAATTCTAGATGTCTTTATTGATTGATTATACCTTGTGTGTTCTTAGTAGTCGTCATAGTTTAGTGTTAGAATTACTTCAACACCTCTTTCATCATTGTTTGTCACTTGTTTAGTTAAATTGAGTCGAGATTTCTAGAGTTTGATACTGTTTGTTCCTGTGGATTCGACCTTGACTTACCCTGCTACATAATTAGGAGGTTAGTTATGAAATTATTTTTGTTAGGTGCGCGGTACAACATATAGTATGGACTATGGAGGAAGGTCACAAAGTAAAAATGACATCCTTTCTACCCAAAGCTTAACCAGGGTTAAACTTTTGTTGTCTTTTAGTGAGTGTCTTGGATTATCAGCTGCGAACTATTCACCAAATAGCCCGATTCTTTTTCGTGTGTCGTTAAGGCACCAAAAATCGATTTTCAAACAAAATTTATAAAACCTAACAAGCAATTACTAAGAACGTAGTAAAGGCAAGTCAAGGGTCGATCTACAGAAAAAATGTGATCACTAGTGAAAAAATATGCAAGGTTTGCGGTCAAAACAGCCCTAAGGGCTGCATATTTGACCAATAGACCATAGCAGCCCTTCAGCCAAAAGGAAGGGATGCGATTTTTAAGAAATCCGCAACCCTTTAGTAATTGAAGGGCTGCGGTTTAGGGAGAAAAACAACAGCCTAAGGGCTAAGGGGTGCGGTTTATGCCTAAAACCGCAACCTTACTATAATAGAAGGGTTGCGGTTTATGCCTAAAATCGTAGCCCTTTTTCAATTTTTTTTAAAACAATACCTGCTGCCAGCCTCCCCTGCTGCCAACTCCCAGCACCCCCATCCAATGCCACCCCCACCCCATCCCAACCCACCCACCTAACCACTTGCCACATCCCACCCCACCCCTGTCCACCCACCTGCACACCCTTTGCCCACCTCCCACACCCCATTCCACCCCACCCCTGCCCACCCACCTTCCCACCTCCCACCCACCCTTGGCCACCCACTTGTCCACATAGCACACCCCACCCCACCCCTTCCCACCTCCCCACACCCCTGCCACACCCCACCCTACCCCTGCCTACCCACCTGCCCACACACAGACCACCTCCCGCACCCCCCCCCCCCCCCTACCCACCCACAGACCACCTCCCATCCCTTCTGCCCATCTCCCACACCCTCTCACTTTGGGTTTTTCTCACTAGTGGAAAAATATAATTGAAATGCAATAAAAAAAATTATAAATAACTTTAAAATATATTGGAATAATGTATAAAGTATACATAGAATTGATGAAGTGTACATATATTAGGAAAAATAATCCTCCCAAAATGTTCATAAACAATCGTCACAAAGGTAAGTAGCCAACGTATCCCGAACTTTATTTAACTCCTCCATGGTAAAGCCCTTCAAATTTCTATTCATATAAAGCTTGCAACACAACCAATGAATAAAACACATACTATAAGAATTCAACCATTTACCATAGTCTAAAGTTCTAAAAATTATATATACCTTCTCAAAATTCAACCAACAATAAATTAAAGGTTAAAAATCTACACAATAGTTATATTATACATTATATAGTCATCATATTCATAAACAAGTTGGAGTTAAATGACTTAAAATCTAATACTTGGACGTGAAAACATCAAAATAGGCCTAAAATCACATTTACGTTCCCGAAATTCGACCAACAACTAATGCAAGCCTAAAAATCTATGAAATAGTTATATTATACCTCATATTATCATTTTCAAAATGAATTTGAGGTTAAATGACTCGAGAAATATAAATTGGGCACGAATCGGCCAAAATAAGCTTAAAATCATGTTTACATTCCCAAAATTCAATATACAACAAATGCAAGCCTAAAAATCTACAAACTAGTTATATTATACCTTATATTATCATGTTCAAAAAAATTTGGGGTTAAATGACTCAAAATCTAATAATTGGACGCGAAAAGGCCAAAATAGGCCTTAACTGACCTTTTTTGCGAATATTTGCTACTTTGGTTTCTAAAGCTATTAACTAATACCCATCGATCTAATCTAAAATAATATAAAATATATACTAATAATTTACATACCATTTGGAGATCATCGATGTTAGTGAACGGTTTAGGATATCAAATATGAACCTTATGACGTAATAACCATATGCAAGTCCATCGTCGTGTTCCAGACACTTTAAAATTTCACCAGAACATGCATCCAAAGACATTCATGTTAGATGTGTATGACTATGTAGTGAAAAAGGATGTTTCTATATATATGGACAAGCAAATTACTCATATTACCTCGACTGATATCCAAACAGGAGCTTTTTCTAGTCCACTAGTTTTCTTCATCACACTACATCAATACATCATTATAAGATCATGTAATTATATTAATAAGTACGTGTGTGTGTGTGTTAAATTGTAATTTGAGTTAATTAGTAACTAATTAAGCTGTATAATTAGTTTAAATCATTAATCTGATTTAAGTTGTGAATCTGGTTTAGGATTGTAATTAAGTAAGGTGGGAAGTAAAGAAATTATATTATTGTTATTAGTTAGAAGTATAACCTTGTTGTGCGAATCTGATTTTGGATATTGGACATAAGACTTGATTGGACATATGACTTGATTGGATTTGGTAAAGGTAGTGGACCATTACACGAACTAAAATCAGTTTGCTCACTAACATTGACTCCTAAAAGACGCTAAACTCATTAGAATAGAAAAGAAAAGGAAGTTCATGAACAATGAGTTTAGCTATCGTTTATATTTCGAATTACTAAGTCGTTATAGTTAGTTACGTATTAGTTGATAATATTATCAAGGACGTAGCACTAAAGTATTTACTTAATCGTTTAGGTCCCAACTTCATAAGCGGAATGTTTGGTTAATACAAGAAGATTCTCCGTTACAAGGTACGTACGCGTACCAGTTTAGTTGCAAGTACTAGTATCATGATTAGGTTGTGATTTATTCTATTGGAACCTAGAATCATGATAGGAAACGTTTTGATTGTTGAGATTGTTTGGTAACATGTTTATGATTGGAAATTGATATGTTGCATTGGAATGCGTAATTCCATCGTATTATGAGAATTGTATTCATATTAATCTGATCCATAGTGTAACAAGAGTGTTATAAGAGAAAAGATTTGAGTATTGTAGTAAAGAGAACATGTTAAAGGATTCTATGTTATTGTGATGTGAAAGGACAATATTAAGAATCAACTATGGCAATAAGCTTGTAGTTGGACTCCCTACAAGTGATGAACAATGGGGGGAGTGTAGGACTTGTTCTACACTCCTATGCAGGCCTTCTGTGACGACAGTAGTGTCCTTATAATTTTGATAACTCAAGTAGGCGGAAGGTTCCGTACGATCTTGGGGGTATGCATACTAAGGTGATGGGTGTGAGACGGAACGAAACCGTATTTGCATTTTATCTAATAGACCAAGTTGTCTATTAAGGATTAAGTATCCCGTATGATTCTAGTAAGATGATGGTGCCCGTTCGATGCCAACTAAATGAAGAGTAAAGGATGTAACGTTATTGTAGTATCATGCTTAGAATTGTTCACTATTGCTTTGTTTATGGTTATATGCATTCAATGATTCATTATGTACTCAGCATAGCTGATTGTCTGTTACTATGTGTTTGTTGACCTGTGATGAACCATTGAAGCTACAATGGGGAGCAGACTAGGTGTACTGGTGCTGCTGCATGATATCGAGCATACGGGTGATAATCATTAGTATTTGAACCTTAAAGCATTTTAATTAAGTACTATAAGATTTACTATGATTTACTTATTTGGTTTGTGGTTTGAATAAAAAGGGTCGTTGATGATTCCCGAGTTGTAGTTACACTTTTATTTCCGCTGCATTTCAATTTTCGAGACAATGATTTGAGTTAACGTGCTTTTGTATTATGCCTTGCGTTTCATCGCGGCGGTAACACTCCCAAAGTCGGCGCGACGTAGCTGTAGACGTGTATTGATTTTGGGGGTGTTACAACTTACTCGTCCCTCCACTCCACTTCATACCCCCCACGAGCTGCCCAACCCACCACCCTCTCCTACCCACTCTACCTCGCCTACTCTCTCTCCTACCATCACGCCACACGACTCTCCCCCTTGTCATCTTATGCTGACTCTCTTTATCCCTTCTTTACTAGCAGTTATGAACCCACCTTCGCCACTCCCTCCTCCAAGTATCTCCCTCCAAATTCCCCTGTCATCCTCCCCCTTCTTCAGGCATTATAACACGCTCCAAATATCACATATATAAACCTAATCCTGAATTAATATGCCAACCTCACAACCACCATCTCAAAACATGTTGTTCCAACTACTGTAGCTCAAGTTCTTAAGGATCCAAAATAAAAACAAGCCATGGATGAGGAGTACAATTCTCTCACTAGCATGGGCACATAGACTCTTGTTCAACCACACACCGCTAAAAATCTCATCAACAGTAAATGGGTTTTTCGGGTTAAATATAAACCCAATGGTGATGTTGAGCGTTATAAAGCGCGCTTAGTGGCCAAGGGATTCCAACAACGTCATGGTATCGACTATACCGAGACCTTTAGCCCTGTGGTAAAAGCTACAACTATCCGCACCATTCTCACTTTAGCTACTACACAGGGTTGGTCACTCCGTCAATTGCATATCAACAACGCATTTCTTCAAGGTACTCTCTAGGAAGAATTTTTATATGGTACAACCTCAAGGGTTTGTTGATCCCTCTTCCCCTCAAGCTATATATAAACTCAAAAAGGTCATTTACGACCCCCAAACAAGCACCCCATGCTTGGTACACCGAGCTTATGAATTTCCTTGTTAGTCTTGGGTTTACACGCACAACATCTGATTCTTCTCGTTTCATTCTTCATGAAGAGCATCCTATTTATCTTATCGTCTATGTTGATGATATCATCGTTACTAGTCCTGACCATGTTCACTTGGACATGCTTGTTATCAAACTTAGCTCAACGTTATGCTTTAAAAGATTTGGGAACATTATCTTACTTTCTTGGCGTCGAAGTAATACCTACTGCCGATGGGTATTTTCCTAAGCCAACGTAAGTATATTTGTGATCTTCTGAAACCATGGGCATGCTTAGTGTTAAACCTACCACTACTCCACTTATAGTCACAGTTCATCTTCTAGCTAACTCGGGCACTCCTCTTGACACTCCCAAGGATTATCGGGCTGCTCTTGGAAGCTTGCAATATTGAACACTAACTCGTCCCGATGTTGCGTTTGCTTTTAACAGGTTGTCTCAATACATGCACTGTCCCAGCTCAGATCATTAGCTTGCTTTAAAGTATCTATTACGCTATCTTAGTGGCACTATTGATTATGGTATTAACATCCTACGTGATTCTCCCTCTTACCTTCATGCATTATGGATGTCGATTGGGCGGGTAACAAAGATGACTATACTTCTACCATGGTCATATAATTTTCTTGGGTCGCAACCCTCTTACATGGTGCTCCAAGAAGCAAAAACATGTAGCTCGTTCCTCTACCGAGGCCGGGTACCGTGCTATTTCCCATACCACTGGGGAACTCTTGTGGTTGAAGAATTTATTCCATGAAATGTGGCTTCATATTGCTCAAAAACATATGCTTTTTTGTGATAATCTGGATGCTACCACTAGTGGAAAAATGAAGAAGGGTTGCGCTAAAAAAGGCATGTAGGGCTGCGCTTTTTGACAGTAGCCCTTTCAGTAGCAGCCCTTCACTTTTTAAGTAGGGCTGCGCTAGAAAAGCGCAGCCCTTAAGCTAGAAGGGCTGCGCTAGTTAGGAAAAAGCGCAGCCCTTCTTAGCTAGAAGGGCTGCGCTTTTTCCTAATTAGCGCAGCCCTTCTTAGCTAGAAGGGCTGCGCTTTTTCCTAATTAGCGCAGCCCTTCCTACCAAAAAAAAAAATAATAAAAAAAATTTTTTTTTTGACATTTTTTTACTCATAATCTCACATTTTCTGAAATTAAACAGAAGAGAAGAGAAACGAAACGAAAATACACCAAAAATAAAAGAATGAAACGAAAATGAAAAAAAGGAACAAAAACTAATATACAAAGAGAAGTATACAAGAAGTATACAAGAACATTAATCAAAACAAAGATGAAAATACAAGAAATTATATACAAAGAGAAGTATACAAGAACATTAATCAAAATAAACAAGAGAAGTATACAAAACATTAATCAAACAAAGAGAAGTATACAAGACATTAATCAAAATATATAAACAAAGAGAAGTATACAAGAACATTATAGATCTGAAAATACAAGAACTACCTCCAAACATTAACCTAATAATGTTTAAATACATAAAACAAAACCCTAATACATAATTTAAGGGAAAAAAAATTTCGGAAAAACTTAAAATGGATATTTGGAGGCTTAAACGAACTCGGATGGCTTAAAAAGCCTAAACATCACGGCGTAGCGGTGTGGTTGACTCGTTGGCCCGTTCCGCTTCCGAAAAGGTATCACAATAGGCAATCGGACTCCGTCGCCATGTTTAGTGCAAATCATTTCAAGGTTTTTGTCGCAAATGTTTATGGGAGTTTTTGAGAGAGAAGAGAGGATGAGAGAAGAGAGGATGAGAGAGAAGGAGGAAAGGAATAATGAGGGACGTGAGAGAGGAGAGAGAATGAGGGATAATATATTTGACAAATCCCCGCTCAATATTTCAAAGCCCGCGGTTTCGAAATTTCAAATTTTTTCAGGAAGGGCTGCGCTTTTTTAAAAATGTGCAGCCCTACATAGCAGAAGGGCTGCGCTTTTTAAAAAAGCGCAGCCCTTCACTTAGTAGGGCTGCGCTTTTTTAAAAAGCGCAGCCCTTCTGCTTAGTAGGGCTGCGCTTTTTTAAAAAAGCGCAGCCCTTCACTAGTAGGGCTGCGCTTTTACGAAAAGCGCAGCCCTTTCTGTTTTTTCCCCTAGTGTACCTTCCTCAGTTTTAATCCGGTTTTCGACTAAAAAATGAAGCACCTAGCTCTAGCTTTCTACTTTGAACGTGAACAAGTTCAAGATGGATTGTTGCGTGTTGTTCACGTTCCTACAGGTGATCAACTAGTTGACTTCCTCACAAAGCCGTTAACTCGGCCTCGCTTGGATACATTACTTCTCAAGATTGGCATGACTAATCGTCCGCCACTCTTGCGGGGGGGGCATGATAAAGATACATAATCTCTTTCGTATCTTGTATATACTCTTACTATCTTAGAGATATCTTTTCTCATCCCTACTGATCTTGTATCTTTGTTTATCTTGTAAATCTCATATTATCTTTTCTTACTCTCTTAGTTTTCTCCTTTGTATTATATATACTTGTAATGCTTCTATTCTTAAAATATAACTCAACATTGACATGTTATAAACCAACCATTGTTTGTTTGTTTGAGATGTCTGATATGTTATTTATAAATCAACTCATGTTATGTGTCTGAGATTATATTTATTGTCAAAAAGTACATTTGTAATTTTTTTTTTTAAAAATAAAGATTTTTTTAAAACCCTCCAACAATTTTGTTTTTTGCCAATTGGTCACTGTTAGTGTTTTATCACGGACTCGGATTAAATGGCTAATAATTGAACAAGTATATGAAGTACTATATACACAAGTAATTGCACATGTGCAACCATGAGCTATTATGTAGACATTGGCCACCAACCGCAAGCCCGCAACCTCATAACATTGTGGGAAGAATTTTTGACCAGCTAAATGCAAGTGATGCTCCTGCACTCCTACTTACCAGGAAGATCACGATTCATGAGTGGCATGTTCTTATGGACATTATATTCATGTGGTGGACGGGAGGAATTTTTTAGTGCCAATTCAAAAACGTGCGCTTAATGCCAATTTTAACAGCTTGTCATTTTGCAGTCATAGACTCATAGTGTAATGTACCTAAACCGTTTGATTTGAGGACATTAGGTGGCCCTCCACAGACCACAGTAACGGTAGTAACATTATTTGGACTATGTTTTTTCACTTTATTTTGAGAATTTATGGCTCATTCTTGTTATAATCTGACCAAATCGAAGCATATTAGAGAAAATCGGATTAGAAATTTTGAAACATGTCGACCAGAATCCAATAATTACCTACATGAATATGTTTTTACTTATACATTGGTGTAAAGTATTGTCAAAGTTCAATCAGACTACAAATAAGATTAGACCAAAAGATACAGTAAGACAAATCATATCTTAGGAATTCAGACTAAATTAAATCACTTTATATATTTTCAAATGAGAAGAACATAGTCTTACTCCACTTCAAAATATTATTGAGTTATACTCTCCCGATTAAAAATAATAGTATTATTTTGACTTTTCACAATTGTCGATGTCATATCTTTCTGCATCAATATGTCTAATTAACTACGCACGTATAAAAATTATAAAAGTTGGTGATTCAAAGATAAATATTGGGACGAATTAAACAAAATCTCATATAATTATATTTTTCTTATATATATTTATATAATACACATATATGTATATATATAGTACAAACGATGGTTAAAGTAGTGATGAATGTGACATGTACAAAACTATTTTTGTGAAAATGAAGGAATTAACTACATAATATGTCAATTACAATTGTAATATATGAAGTATATAATTTAATAAGAAGTCTAGTACTTACGAGGCTAATAAGAGAAATCGAGATTTACGTGTTCTATACTCTTTTCAATTCAAACTACTAGACCTTATACTATGTTCACACACATTAAAAATCGAATAAATTTACAGTTGAATTAGTAATGTAAAGTATCAATAATAACATATTTATATTGATGATTGAAAATAAAGTCGAATGACGTTGATCATATTAACAAATGACATTCAATGTTGGCATCGTAATAGAGTATTATTTTATATTTTATATTTCGAAATATACTTCAGGCATTACTTGAAATAAAGAGAGTAACGTTTGAGGCATTTTTTTTATGAGAAGTGAGAAATGAAAACTCTACCACTAATTTCGTATGAATAAAAAAATGGGCAAGTGCTAAATAAAGTATTCCCTCGGCCATTTTTCTTTTATGGCAATATGAAGTAGTATTAAAATCTTGTTGGAGTGCTCGAAAGGAGCTGGAAAATGGAGGTAGGTAGCTACGTAAGAAGACTAGGTGTTGTTTGGAAACTATGAATGGCTGCTATATTTGGTATGCATTCTTTGATTTTGAATATGTACAATTTCTGGTCTCTTTACTTTTATGAAAGGCTAAGTTCATGAAAATATATCTTGTTCAGCACTAAATGAGTTTCTTCAAGTTTGTTATCCCTAACAGATCTCATTCGGGAGGAAGTATTCTCTCATATTCGGTAGGGGACAACTTGTCTCATATCATGGTATTTTTGTAATTTCACTAGCAACTTGATACAATGTAACATTTACTCGATATGATTAGATGTATTCAAGATATGCTATAATAGCTAATTGATATGATAAGATAGGGTTAACGATATGATATACTAGTCATCTAATACATCAACTAGATTTCAACTAACAATCTATCAATTAAAATATATGATTTTTTTAGTTTATAATTTTTTAATATTAATTTTTGTCATAAAAATTACTTAAATGCCATGATATTGAACCACACTGGGTATGGGAGTATCATTGCTCTCTCATCCCCTCCCTCCTGCTTTGCCAGCCCGAGATAGGTTGGGCAGCATGTCATTTGCATGCTTAGATGTTGAAGTGGAGTATCTTGTTATCTAGTAGTATCTACCATCTTTAGTTTTATCTTTAATGTAAATGATTCAAGTTTCACATTTACTGACTTAAAATTTGAGATATCTATAATTATTAAATAAAAACATGATCTTAATACAACAACAACAACAACAACTAAGCCTTATTCCCAAGGTGATTGGGGTCGGCTAACATGAATCGTCAACTGGAATCGTGACCAGAGGAGATGCATCGTCAAGAGTGATAAAAGTTTTTTTTTTTTTAAACAAGGTTTACACCAAAAAGTGTTTAGAAAAGGTTTTCAGCAAAAGGTTTTAATACCAACACAATTGAGAAAAGCAAATAAATGCAGTAATCAGACTCCTTCCTCCACATAGATACTACCCCTCCACCCACTTCTATCCAACGTCATACTCTCCTCAATCCCAAGTAACTTCATATCACTTTCAATTACCCTCAGCCAAGTCATCTTAGGTCTTCCCCTACCCTTTACAATTTGATTACTCCTCCACTCTTCAATTCTTCTCACCGGTGCATCTCCTGATCTCCTTTTCAAATGACCAAACCATCTTAACTACCGATTCTCCCTCATCTTTTCTTCAATGGATGCAACTCCAACTTTTTCCCGGATCACTTCATTTCTTAATCGGTCCTTCCGTGTGTGGCCACACATCCACCGCAACATACGCATCTCCGCCACGTTCATCTTATGAACGTGGCATTATTTCACCGCCCAACATTCGGTGCCATATAACAAAGCAGACCTAATTGCAGTGCGGTAGAACTTTCCCTTCAATCTTTGGGGAACGCCGGAATCACAAAGGAATCCGGTGGCACTTTTCCACTTTAACCAACCCGCGTTAATTCTATGCGCCACGTCTCCATCCAGTTCTCCATCCTTTTGGAGAATGGATCCTAGGTAATGGAAGACGTTCGATCCTTGAACCACTTTACTATCCAAAGTGACCGCCCCCGCCTCGCTGCTTGTAACTCTACTGAACTTGCACTCTGATAACAAACTTTTACGTAACTATTTTTCATAAATGTATAAATCACAAACAGTAGACAAAGTCTCAAATTTTGACTTGATTTAACATCCAATTATGTCATAAATTTAGATATCCAAAAATTTTGTACTTTCAAGAGAAAGTTATTGCTACTGCTTGATGGGATCACTATTGTAATTTTACAATGTTTGGCAGAATATAAATAATAACTAGTTATTAGGCCCGGGCGATAAATTTTTATGTCAAAAAAGAGCATTTAATGTTGCATAGTTCATGAGTTAGAACTTTACTATAATAACTTGAGGTCACAAGGTCGAATCTTGTAGGAAACATGTTTCTAATTTTTTTATGTATGTTGATGACATGGAACGAAACAACTAAAGCAGTGTCACGTGGCGTGTATACTTGCTTGAGAACACCTTTTAATATATTTGTATAGATAAGAAGTATATTTATCTTTATTATACGTGGTATTCTTCTGCTTTATTTGTACTTCTCTCAATACTCTATTTGAATAATGATAAACAAATAACTAAAAAAAATAACCAAACATTAATTTAAGAAAAATATATGAAAAATATTATAAATAATTATAAATGTCTATTCGAATTAATTTTTTTGTAATACTGATAATCTTTATAAATAATTAAGAAAAAATGTTCATATAACACGCGCGTTTAGCATGTAAAAAATGCTAGTATATAATGACCCCATCTCATCTGAAATGTATCAATGCAAACTTGAACTCGAAAAATTCATATTATCAAAGGATGACCAAATCTAATATCTATCCAATCTTATTGAATTGGATCCAACTTCTCCCAAATTCCAATTACACTTGTCTTAATTGACTGGAAATCCCTACCTGATCCATCAACGAGCCAAATCAAAACCAAAATCCAGTCAAACCTAAAACTAGCTCAATTATTAAACAAATCCAAAATGTCTAGGCTCAACCCCAATCCAAATGATACAATTACCCAATTTGGTTGTGACTTTTGAGTAAGGGTGTTAATGAGCCTACCTGGCTTGTAAATTATTTGAGATCGGCTCAAAATTTTCTAGCAAGCATAGCAAAGTTCGATTCAAAAAGTTCATGAACAGGTTCCAAACATGTTTTACCTATATTATTTTCCATTTTATAGAAATTAAAGGAAAAGTTACATTAAAATTTTGCACAATACTTGTGAAAGCACTCAAACTAAGTAGTATAAACCTATTTATAGAATAAATATAATATAGTTTGTTAACTCAAGTTCCGTTTTAAGGTAAACTAAACTAGAAAATTTAAGCTCAAAAAAGTTCGATACTCAGCTCAAATTCAAGTAAAGTTGTCACGAATTGAGCCGAGCAACCCCAAACTCGATTTCGATCCGGCTTGTATAGTTTAGTTAGTGACTCTAATAGTCCAATGGGTCGCGTGGGAATTTTTGAAGAGGATATAATGAATGAAGAATAGCATATGCCCTTTGGCCTCCTTTCCTTTTTAGTTTTTACGGCTCAATTTTCTGGGTTTGGACTTTAAAGGGGGTAACAAGAATAAGAATCAGACAATAAATCTGTCCAATTCTTTTACCTCCATCAAATTTTCTCAGTAGCCTTACCTACCTTCTTTCTTTACCATAGTCTGGTGAAACTTGAAAGTGTGACCGCGCTTTGTTTATATAAACTCCACTTTCTTTCATATTATTATTTCCCCCGAAAATCACAACCAAAATAATTGGTACGACTTTTTAATTTTTCCATTCAAAACTAGCGATTTCATTTTCTGAAAAGAACAATTCTTTTTCGTCAACGATCTCTCTCCTACCCCGGTTATTAACTCACATTTCTTTCTCGATTTCATCGAATATTCAAGTTGTTCCCCATAATTTTCGTAAGATCTTGCTCTCTTTTCACTCACTATTTTTGCTGATTTTCTATTTCAGCATTTTATTCAACTGTTGCTATATTCCTTATTTTTGTTCTCTTCTCAAACACCCATTTGTGTTTAGGTAACATAGAAATCGATCTAAGCTACTCTTTCTGTTTGTTTTTTGTTGAATTATGGACTTAAACTGACAAGTTTTGAACTTTTGATTAATTAGATTGTTGAGTTTATGAGTTCTTCACTCTTTTGAAGATGTTATCATGTTCTTTATTTGGGTGCAAAATGTGGAATCAATTTTATTGATAGAGTTTCTATAATATGTACCAAGTAGTTAGTTAGGAATTCAATAACATTCAGTATTCCATATTAGTGATTTTTCTAGTTGGTTTGTGATTAATGGGTTATGAAGTATTGCGTTTCTCATATTGAACTAATGGATTATACAACTATGTTATTGTTTAATTTTTGTAAAGATGCCCCATTTATGTATTATGAAAATTTAGGTGCTTGCTGAATTTAATTGTTGTGTCTTAAATCTTAATCAAATGCTCTTTACCAATTGGGTATCTCTAATAGTTTGTGTTTGATATATCCAGAATGGCTTCTTTGGTGTTCCAACAAACTATAGGCAGCTTACAAACTGCTGGTCCTAGCTGTAGTTCTGGCTGCCACCATGATTCTCGCACTGCATCGGTTAAGTTACTATCAAAGGTAAACAAAGTGAGTCTTGGATACTTAACTACTGATAGCTTCAGTTCCGTTCAGAAACGTTCAGGTGTAATTCACGCTTCAAAATCTCAAGTCTCGGTTGTCGACACAGTTTCGTCGCCATCTGGTAACATTGCCAGTGACACACCCAAGAAAGCAAGTAAGCTATTAGTTTCTTGTCTGCTTTGTAATGGTAGTTAACATTCTGTAAGATCAATTACTTCTGCAGGGGATATAGTTAGATGCCTGATTACTCTTACGGCATGTTTGGTTAGTGGTACTAAATTGTGGTAATGGTAATGTTTTTTAGTGTAAGTTTGTGAAGACATTCCAATGTTAACATCTATGTTAATGGAACTTGATGTCAAAACATATGTTTTTCCTCACAAATTTCCGTTACCACCCAATACTACCTTTACAAGTGGTAATGGATGGTAATGAAATTTTAGGAAGAAAATAGGTTTTCGGGGATAAAAATAAAATAGCATTACCATAGAGGTTATATGAGAATGCCTTCACAAATTTGCACTAGAAACCATTATCATTACCACTTGCCAATTGAAATTTTCCTGTGTTTGGTTCCTTACAAGCTACAAGAGAGAAGGAAAAATAAAATTTGTGGGGAGAAGAGAATAATGAAGGATAGGAATGGGGGAAAAAATGTGGCAATCCTTACTTTAGAAAGGATATATGTTTTCTATCCATGGGTGTAACTATCTCCCACCCTTTACAAACCAAACAAAGGAAAATGGGGTGACCACTTCTCCATGAAAATGATTTCCTCCCAACCAAACACTCTCACAGTTTCATTTTCTTTCATATGGAAAAAAATTAGTCTAGTTTGTGTTTCAAGATTGAGTCGTCTCTGTGATGACTTTTAATTAGCTGATTTTCATCATCAGAT
Source organism: Beta vulgaris subsp. vulgaris (assembly GCF_026745355.1). Taxonomy (NCBI): domain Eukaryota; kingdom Viridiplantae; phylum Streptophyta; class Magnoliopsida; order Caryophyllales; family Amaranthaceae; genus Beta; species Beta vulgaris. The sequence goes on from NC_079202.1 coordinate 45,611,541, forward strand.
GAGGCAGCTCTTATCCTGATTAGACATGGTGAATCTTTGTGGAATGAGAAAAACCTTTTCACTGGTTGTGTTGATGTGCCATTGACATCAAAGGGTGTTGAGGAGGCAATTGAAGCTGGTAAGAGGATCAGCAATATACCAGTCGACATGATTTATACATCTGCGCTGATTCGTGCTCAGATGACAGCCATGCTTGCCATGACACAGCATCGACGCAGGAAGGTAATGTCTTTTTACTCTGCTGTGAAAACCCTAGTATTATATACTTGATTGTGTATGATGTCATAACAATCAAATGCTTGAGGTGAACCCTGAATATTTTGTGCGAAACACTTGGAGCCTTGAAGGGCTACAAGCTTCACTAATTAAGGAAACTGAAATTGTTGACTTCATAATAATTGTTGCTCTTAGAATTTGATGAATGAATACTGCAGAATTACTAATTAGTTAATACGACTTGGAACATCATGAATATAAAGGTTCAAACTTCCTTGCTTTTTTTACTTGATTAAGAACTGCTATATTTTGGTGTGTAAATCTTGTTGTAGCGACGAATACCATGCTGCTACGTCATGCTAGAGCTTCCAGGAGTGGCCACCATATCTTCTTTCAGTTTTTTTAATGCCTGAGATGCTCATGGAAATCCCTTTTTTTACCTGATGCATATTAACCCTTTACTTCAGGTGCCCATAATTATGCATAATGAGAGTGAACAAGCTAAGTTGTGGAGTGAGATATATAGTGAGGAGACCGTAAAGCAGTCAATTCCTGTTGTTACAGCATGGCAATTGAATGAAAGAATGTAAATCCTTTGTTTCTCTCTGGCTCTTGTTTTTATTTCACGAGTGTTTCAGTGTCTTCTATATTAATAGTGTAATTGTATATGCTTATTCAGGTACGGGGAACTTCAAGGACTCAATAAGCAGGAAACTGCCCTTAAATATGGGAAAGACAAAGTTCATGAGTGGCGTCGTAGTTACGACATACCTCCACCGAACGGAGAGAGTTTAGAAATGTGTGCTGAAAGAGCAGTCGCTTATTTTAGAGAACATGTACGTGCTGATTTCTCTTCAATATTCTGTTGGAAATCATTTTCACAATCAACTGATCTTGAAATGTAACTTGCAGATAGAACCCCAATTACAATCTGGGAAAAATATAATGATTGCCGCACATGGAAATTCACTAAGATCTATTATCATGTACCTTGACGCGCTAACATCCCAAGAGGTGTGCTTGTGTTCTCTATTCAAAAGGTTTTGATGGTTTTGTCTGTTTCTCCTATGATGAATGAGACGCTTGGTGCAGGTTATTAGCCTTGAACTATCAACTGGGATACCACTGCTTTACATTTTCAAAGAAGGGAAGTTCATGAGAAGGGGAAGCCCCGTAGGACCAACTGAGGCAGGCGTCTATGCATACACAAGGGTATGCTGTTCTGCTTTTCTTTGCCTGGTTTCAGTCACATTCTTCATGAAATGAAAAAGTTCTCATTCATTTTGTGTAGTTGTACCTTTATTTAAATGTCTCATTATCATATGCCTTGTCGCATTACTGATGAATATGATTTCTGCTGCAGAGATTAGCTGTTTACAGACAGAAGTTGGACGAAATGCTTCATTAAAAGATGTATTATTTTTTAGGCAAAGTATCCCACGGTGAGCTCCCTTCTTAACAGTTTCCGTTTATGCATATCATTTTCAGTTCTTTGTTTTAGTGCCTGTCCTTACTATCTCTAGTCCTGAATGTTTCTATGCCCCAGCAATCACAGTTCACACGACTGGATGGAGCCGAAGATACGTTGAAAGTGGGTTAAAAAGAATTGGATATAATGACAACAACTGAGACTGAGCTGTTGGTTTTTCTAGCTGGTTCTTAATTTTGTTTAGGCTACACAAATTTATATGCCCTGTGGTGCTTATGATGGTTTGTAATGGAACTGAAAACATAAATATTGTAATGGTAGAATTTTAGAGATGATTTGACGACCATTGATGCTTCAATCTCAAGCTAGCAGCTTGCTTTCTTGTGTTTTTATGCTGATACTGGCCACAAGCCTACAATACATCAGGTGTTGAAGGTTTTAGAAGTTTAAATTCGGTATGTGGATATGTAAGTTGTAACCAATCTGTATCTATTAGTCTTTAGCCTTAAGCAGTGAAGGACCCAAACCATATTAAGGCAAGACAATCAACCAGATAGATACAATCCGAATCACCACAAAAAGTGATTTATACACCGAAAACCTCTTCGGTGTGAAGAATAAGTAATGTGTTTGACAGGAGTCCATCCTATATTTTCTTATTAAAATGAATATGAGGGTAACAACTAACAAGATCTAAGCCCAATTTCAACTTAAACAGACGTTCACATCCACCAATGGAAAATGATTCACCGTCAAAACATTTGTCGTTGGAAAGTGCAAAAAAATATTAGTTTTCTTTTGTTTTGTTTGATGGAAAATCATTGAGCTTTGTTGTTGGAAAGTGCAAAAAAATATTAGTTTTCTTTTGTTTGGTTTGATGGAAAATCATTAAGCTAAGAAGGGATAAAAAGGAGATGTTGGAAATGAGAAAGTGGGGGGGAAAATGATTTTTCTTCAAATTTTGGTGGGAAATGTCTACTTAAGCATGTAAAACTCTTTTTCACCTTAGTTTTCCTTTTGATTTATTTATCCAACCAAACAACGGAAAATGGGGAAATTTATTTTCTTGAAAAGTGTTTTTTGCAAAACAAACGGAACCTAAGTGATACAAGAAAGATGAAAGATATCACTGAAGACAATGGTTCATTCCGCAGTGATATCTCACAATTTAGTGCACGAATTGACAATAACATTGGACCAAATTAAAGTAACAAGTGAAAGCTGAACAAATTTTAGAGTTAACTCACCAAGCACATCACGCAATTGACAAAAATCTAATCAACACGGAAGAAATACAATCACAACCAACACAAATGATTTACAATATTGAAAACCTCCTGAAGTGTCAAGAGTAAAAATCACCAATCTGGAAGGAGTCTATCCTATCTTCTTTTAGGAGATCGACACATCTACCCACTAAGGGGACGTTTGGTTTATATAATGGTATGGATTTGGAATCAGGAATGAAATCAAGGTGGTATGGGTTTGGAACTTGATACTTAATACCTTGTATTTGGTTTCATTTAGGAATGAAAATTCTTCTTTTATTTGATACCTAGAGGTAAGGTATGAGCCATACCCACCCCCCATGGGTTTCTAAACCCCATACCTTATGGGTTTGAGGTATGGGTTTAAAATTTAGAAATAAGTTAAACAAACACTAGGTATGGGTTTTGTTCATTCCAAACCCATACCTCATACCTAAAACTAGTGAACCAAACACCCCCTAAAAGTAATACAATTAGAAAATAATAAACTTTAATGTGTTGCACTCACTTATTATTAATGTCTATCTCTAGTAAGTGAATTACCCAATGGGTAAACCGGCAGACAAAGTTTTTTCCGCTATTTTATTATGGTAAATCCCTCGTTTTTCAATACTTACAATTGTTTGACTTTCGTCATATTCATCTAATAATTTTTACTTTTGACTATGAATATTTTTATCATATATAAAAAATTTATGCTATTAAATAAATATTGCCAAACTAATCTCAATGCGTGTTTTTGAAATATGAATTGTTTTATATGATTGAATTAAATATATCAATGATCAAACTAAATATATGTTTCGTGAAAAAATAAAACAATTGTAAGTTTTGAGAAACAAAGGAAGTATTACAGGTGTCAAAAACTGGGCCGACCCACGGGTGAACCCGCATGCGACCCAGACCCAACTTGTTCCGAGCCGAGAGTGGTCAGTCGGAAAGCCGACCCATTCCGACCCAGTGTTCACCGGTGCCCAGTTTAACCCGTGGAATTAGTAACCCAACCTGAGTTGGGCCGACCCAGTTGTACCCGTACCCAGTTGCACCCGTGAATAACGATCCAGACCCAACTCGTTTCCGACCCAAAATGACCCGCACCCAACTTCACTCGCCAATGACCCAGTTAAACCCAACCCAGCTATCACCGACCCAGTTGTGACCCAACCTAGTTACCACCCAACCCAGTTGTGACCCAACCCAGCTATCACTGACCCAGTTGTGACCCAACCCAGCTATCACCGACCCAGTTGTGACCCAACCCAGCTATCACCGACCCAGTTGTGACCCAACCCAGCTATCACCGACCCAGTTGTGACCCAATCCAGCTATCACCGACCCAGTTTCGAAAAGCAATAGTGCAAAGGTCAAAATCAAACAATTGAATAGGAAAAAAAAAAATCAAAGCAATAACTTTTCTATCTGCCAATAACGATAGAATCAGACTATTTAATCCCCAACGAAGGGCTCAAAAACAATAGCAGCGTTAGATAAATTGATCAATAGGACGGAATGAGTAAAAGCAAAAAAAAGACCTTGGTGTTAGTGGTGTCAGAAACAGATCTGACCGCTGGGTCAACCTGATATTGACCTGACTTGAACCTGGTTCGACCTGTGAGGGTCAGTCTCCAGACCTGACCGAAACCTGACCTGGAATTACCCAGACCTGACCGGCACCCGGCAAGATTATATCCTGACCTGATCAGACAGACCTGTTTTCAAACTCGAACCCGACTGTACTCAACAAGATATTACTAAAATTCAATTATTTTTTTATATCTACGAAATCATTTAAATATGTTAGTTTATAAATTTGCTTACATTTTAATAACTAAATAAAAAATTTAAATTACATTCAATTTGACTATTTGAGAGTTACACTTTCAATATCATGTATTGATTTATATTTTTATTTTCATTTATTTTTGAATTATTTGTGTACATTACTCTTTTAATTCATGTTAACTAAATAAAATAAGATTTGCCTTATTTGATCCAATTTTTCAAACCAACCAATTTGGACAACTAAACACTATAAAATTATTAAAATTCAATTATTGTAAATTATTTTTATTAGAATTAAATGAACAAAAATTGAGTTAACTCAACCAAAATTGTTTTGTAACCAAACTAATTTATTATTATTTAGATTAAATTGTACTCAAATTCACAAGTCAATTATTTTTACAAGTCACCCAAAATCACAGCAGCACCACCTACCGCCGTCGAATAACCGCCCCACTCCCTTATCCTTCACCACTGATAAATTATTCTTACTATTTTGTAATATCTGTAAAGTAATGTTAAATTTTTATAAAGGTGTAAACAAGGGAAACTATACAGTATATACTTACTTCAATTGCTATCACTGCAATTTATATCCAGCTATGATACTAGACAATGGCCAGTTCACTTCCAAGGAGGTGATACCTTCAACCTATAATATATTTTCTTGTCTCCCATATACGAAAAATAAATAAGAACACAAAAGGGAAAAAAAAAAAGCAAGAGTATACACAATATCACATCATCACAAAATATATTTTACTGTAAAGAATTTGCTAACCAGAAAACATCTCCTACTATGTTCTTCATACATGACAAATTTAACCTCTAAATAGGCACAAACTACACATATTTTTTCTCGACAAACTTCAATTTATAGTTAGCGAAAATTATATATATTTTGATAAACAACAAATCACTGCCTAAGAAGCTTGACTGAACAATGAACACGGGCTTGTATATCAGAAACTAGTATATAATAAAGCCGCAAATTCGGGTGTAATCCCTCCACTGTTGGAACTTGGAACTTGAGCAGCGAGTCGCGATTCGAGCACTAGCAAGCCATGATATATCATTCAAGAATCTCAAAGATCATGAAATGGAGATAAAAGTTGCTTAAAAGTAGTATATGATAGTTTTATCAGAAAAGGAGAAACATAAAGGTTGAAGTATCCGTGTGATTTGCTGACAAGAGTAGTTGGAGGGTTGGAGTTTGAAAACAGAAAGTCATATATGATAGTTTTGGGTGAGAAGACTGATGGTGGTGGTGGTGGTGGTGGTGGTGGTGAAGAAAGAGGGCGAGAGGAGTCAGGGGAGAGAGAAGATGTACGAGAGAGATGAAAGATGATTGAGGAAGATGAAGAGGGAGGATATGAGCCTATGAGGCGTGACTGCGTGAGGAATTATTATGAGAGGAAAGAGGGAGGGTTTAGGGTTAGGGAGGGACTCAATGGTTGGATTTTGATCTATTTTTAAATCAATGGTCTTAATTTAGAATCCATGGCATTATTTTTTGACCAATGAGAATTGAGAGTGGCCAATCACATGGATTGCTAACTTAATTAATGGTTGGATTTTCATCTTTTCAAAATCAATGGCCTAAACTACTAATGAACTAGTATTGTATTTTGATATTATTTTAATTTGAGTATTCTAAATTTCTAATTCTAATATTATTAGTTTACTAACTTTAGAAATTAGTAGTATTATTAAAATTAACTCCTCAAAAAACAAAAAAAAAAAAACTTTCGAAATTAAATACTCCAATTAGTCCAATATTATGTTTTTAAGAAATTATTATATTATAAATTAGAAATATGTGAACACGTTAGATGCGGTGATTAGGGATTAGTTAAATGTTAACATGTAAGACGTGACACAATAACAATAACAATTACTACTACTACTACTTGTATAGGTCTTACATTAATACTTAAGTTATTGGTTATAAATATATATTAATATATGGTTATTTCTTCTATTAAGGTATATTTCTTATAACCTTACTTATACAATATTTTACTCAGCTATAATTTGATTGTATTCAGTTAAGTGAACTTATATAAGTTATAACAAGCTTAATCGTATACGTAGCTATATAGTATATACATATACGAATTTTGTTTCATATCAGTATCTTACTGATAAGCAATAAGGTTTACTACGACATAGTAACAATAATTAACTACTTGTTTCAATTCAATTAGATGATTTGGGTTTCGAAATGAATTTAACTTAAAGACGATTACCTTAGATAGAGTATTGTTATCTCTAATTAAGTTAATTACTTCTTACATTGATACATTTGTTGATATTATCCAATATCCATTATCTTAAACGAACTTACGCCGTCTTGAATTAGCTAATCGACTTACATCGATACATCGATCTAATCCAATATTAACTTGTTTCTATTCAAATTAGATGTTTTGAGTTTCAATATGAATTTAACTTAAAGACGATTAACTTAAATGAAACATTGTTATATTGAACCAATCTACTAAGTTATACGATTAACTTAGAGACGATTAACTTAAAAAACATAGTCACATTTACATGAAATTCGATCATGTTCATCCTCTACTAACATAGTGTTTGATTATGTATCATTTTCATATGATATATTGACATATTCGATTAAGTGATAAGTGATTAACGTTTATCATTGTTAATTGTTAGTTGTTACTTGTTAGATGTTAGTTGTTACTTGAGTACTTATGCAATCATCAATAAGAATAACTAAATAAGTGAATAACTAATAGTAACTGTACTGATTCAGACTTGAGAGTGAGTAAGTCACTAACTAACAAAATGTTTAAGTTTAATAGTCTATTAACCCTAACACTATAAGTCTATAATCAATAATCCTTATGGTTGTTAGTTGTTAGTTGTTAGTTGTTAGTTGTTACTCACTTACTTGTTAGATGTTAGTTGTTACTTGTTACTTGAATACATATGCAATCATGAATGAGAATAACTAAATAAGTAAATAACTAATGAGTGATACTTAGTAACTTAGGCAATAGGCCAATTACCAATAGCCAATAATGGTGAATGGCCCAATAATATAAGATTATAAGTATAACTTATAAGTTATAAGTCTTATTTTGGTAACATTTCAAATTAGTAATATAAGTATCAAAGTATTAATGATTCAATGTATTAATAAAAAATTCACAATAATGACTCAATCACAATTCACAATATCAGTATAATTACAGATTACTATAATATACCACTATAAGTATAAAGTATAATGACTATAATCTATACCACAATATCACAATACTCAATACCACATCCACATGTTATAAGTTTATAACAATCTCGACCCAAATCAATACGCCACGGAGCCGCCGGTTCGATATTTAGTCGTTCCAAGTAATTCCGACCCAAGTTATTCCGATATCGATTTCTTTCGACCCAAGTAGCCCGAAAGCCGATTTATTCCGACCCAAGTAATTCCGAAAGCCGTATTATTCCAACCCAAGTTATTCCGATATCGATTTTTTCCGACTCAAGTAACCCGAAAGCCGATTTCTTCCGACCCAAGTAATTCCGTAACCCGATTTCTTTCGACCCAAGTTATTCCGTTTCGATTTCTTCCGACCCACGTAACCCGAAAACCGATTTCTTCCGACCCAAGTAATTCCGAAAGCCGAATTATTCCGACCCAAGTTATTCCGATATCGATTTCTTCCGACCCAAGTAACCCGAAAGCCGGTTTCTTCCGACCCAAGTAATTCCGAAACCCGATTTCTTCCGACCCAAGTCATTCCGAAAGCGATTTCTTCCGACCCAAGTTATTCCGAAAGCCGATTTCTTCCGACCCAAGTCATTCCGAAAGCCGATTTGGACCGACTTCACCTTATTCCATTCCGACCCAAATTCACCCAACCCAGATACCGGCCGACCCAATCTCACCCGAGTCATTTCCGAGCTCCTCTCACCCAGTTTCACCCGACCCAAGTTCACCCGACCCACTCAGTTCCGACCCATGACAAGGTGTCACCCAGATTATTCCGACCCAAATCATTCCGACCCAGCTTGGGTCAACCCAAACCCAGCCAGTGACCCAGATTGACACCTCTAGGAAGTATATATGAGAGTAACAAAACCCAATGCCCAATGTCATGTTCCATAGAGTTTCGTCCTCCAAGCAAATCATAGTGTACATAAGAAAGAGATGACAAGAAGAGTAACAAAGGTGAATATGTCATCCAATTACTCCCTCCGTCTCTTAAAGTGTGCCCAATTTTTTTTTTTTTGGTTTGTCCATTTGAGTTTGCCCCATATTATAAAGGAAAAATTATTTTAAATAAGTCAAACTTTGCGTGGTCTTCCCATTTTAAGTCTACTTTTTGATTATCCCTGATTGAGTTAGACTTGTATGTCTGTTTTCTTCTATTGAGTTTTAACATGTTTGTGACTTGTTTAGTAGGTTACTTATGATATGTGTTACAATGTTCCTTCTTCTGAAACAGGCGAGGGAGGCAAGGGTGGGATATTGTAACACGTATCGTAAGTAACCTACTAAACAAGTCACAAACAGGTTAAAACTCAATAGAAGAAAACAGACATACAAGCCTAACTCAATCAGGGATAATCAAAAGGTAGACTTAAAATGGGAAGACCGTGCAAAGATTGACTTATTTTTTAAAAAAATTTCTATTATAAATGGTCATTGAAGACCACCACACCACTACATTCAATCCCACCAGTTTTCTATCTCATCAACTCCTCCATACCAAAACTTAAAGCAATGACTTCAACCAAATGGGGTAACTAAGGAGGATGGAGGAAGCAAACTAGCAAAGTAATCCATGTCTTCAATAAGTCGAGTCAAATCTCAGCACAATCGGACCCGTTTGCCTTTCAATTAAACGAATTAATTGAGGACCCCAAAAAAAACCGCTCCTTGAATCGTTCTCGACCCGAAACCGCAACCCTGAAGAACACTTTTTTCCTCTTCGAAAAATCCACGAAAAAAAACGGAGAGCTGTTGAAGGTGGATTACTGAAAATTGATGGGTGATGATGATTGGTGACTTCCTGTTTGTGACTCTAATGGAGTGTTGGAGAAAAGCCAAAAAAAAATAACAGAAGGAAGAAAGGAGAAGAAATGAGTGAAGGCAGACTTTGTTTTGGCTATGGTGATATACGAGATTTTTTTCTCTTTCTTTTTTTTTCTTTTTTTTTTTCCCTCCTACATAATCTCGCCTCCCTCGTCTGTTTCAGAACAAGGAACACTGTAACACGTATCGTAAGTAACCTTCTAAACAAGTCACAAACAGGTTAAAATTCAATAGAAGAAAACAGACATACAAGCCTAACTCAATCAGGAATAATCAAAAGGTAGACTTAAAATGGGAAGACCGCGCAAAGGTTGACTTATTTAAAATAATTTTTCCTATTATAAATGGTCATTGAAGACCACCACACCACTAGATTCAATCCCACCCGTTTTCTATCTCATCAACTCCTCCATACCAAAACTTAAAGCAATGACTTCAACCAAATGGGGTAACTAAGGAGGATGGAGGAAGCAAACTAGCAAAGTATTACATGTCTTCAATAAGCCGAGTCAAATCTCAGCACAATCTGACCCGTTTTCCTTTCAATTAAACAAATTAATTGAGGACCCCAAAAAAAACCGCTCCTTGAATCGTTCTCGACCCGAAACCGCAACCCCGAAGAACACTATTTTCCTCTTCGAAAAATCCACGAAAAAAAACCGAGAGCTGTTGAAGGTGGATTATTGAAAATTGATGGGTGGTGATGATTGGTGACTTCCTGTTTGTCACTCTAATGGAGTGTTGGAGAAAAACCAAAAAAAATAATAGAAGGAAGAAAGGAGAAGAAATGAGTGAAGGCAGACTTTGTTTTGGCTATGGTGATATACGAGATTTTTTTCTCTTTCTTTATTTTTTCTTTTTTTTTCTCCCTCCTTTATAGTCTCGCCTCCCTCGTCTGTTTCAGAAAAAGGAACAGTGTAACACGTATCGTAAGTAACCTACTAAACAAGTCACAAACAGGTTAAAACTCAATAGAAGAAAACAGACATACAAGCCTAACTCAATTAGTGATAATCAAAAGGTAGACTTAAAATGGGAAGACCGCGCAAAGGTTGACTTATTTAAAAAATAATTTTTCTTATTATATATGGTCATTGAAGACCACCACACCACTACATTCAATCCCACCAGTTTTCTATCTCCTCAACTTCTCCACACCAAAACTTAAAGCAATGATTTCAACCAAATGGGGTAACTAAGGAGGATGGAGGAAGCAAACTAGCAAAGTAATACATGTCTTCAATAAGCCGAGTCAAATCTCAGCACAATCGGACCCGTTTGCCTTTCAATTAAACGAATTAATTGAGGACCCCAAAAAAAACCGCTCCTTGAATCGTTCTCGACCCGAAACCGCAACCCCGAAGAACACTATTTTCATCTTCGAAAAATCCACGAAAAAAAACCGAGAGCTGTTGGAGGTGGATTAGTGAAAATTGATGGGTGATGATGATTGGTGACTTCCTGTTTGTGACTCTAATGGGGTGTTGGAGAAAAGCCAAAAAAAAATAACAGATGGAAGAAAGGAGAAGAAATGAGTGAAGGCAAACTTTGTTTTGGCTATGGTGATATACGATATTTTTTTCTTTTTTTTCCTCCCTCCTTTATAATCTCGCCTCCCTCGTCTGTTTCAGAAGAATGAACATTGTAACACGTATCGTAAGTAACCTACTAAACAAGTCACAAACAGGTTAAAATTCAATAGAAGAAAACAGACATAAAAGCCTAACTCAATCAGGGATAATAAAAAGTAGACTTAAAATGGGAAGACCGCGCAAAGGTTGACTTACTTAAAACAATTTTTCCTATTATAAATGGTCATTGAAGACCACCACACCACTACATTCAATCCCACCAGTTTTCTATCTCATCAACTCCTCCATACCAAAACTTAAAGCAATGACTTCAACCAAATGGGGTAACTAAGGAGGATGGAGGAAGAAAACTAGCAAAGTAATACATGTCTTCAATAAGCCGAGTCAAATCTCAGCACAATCGGAGCCGTTTGCCTTTCAATTAAACGAACTAATTGAGGACCCCCAAAAACCGCTCCTTGAATCATTCTCGACTCGAAACCGCAACCCTGAAGAACACTATTTTCCTCTTCGAAAAAAATCCACGAAAACAATCCAAGAGTTGTTGAAGGTGGATTAGTGAAAATTGATGGGTGATGATGATTGGTGACTTCCTGTTTGTGACTCTAATGGAGTGTTGGAGAAAAGCCAAAAAAAATAACAGAAGGAAGAAAGGAGAAGAAATGAATGAAGGCAGACTTTGTGTTTGGCTACGGTGATATACGAGATTTTTTTCTCTTTCGTTTTTTTTCTTTTTTTTTTTCTCCCTCCTTTATAATAAGGCATAATATGTAATTGGGTACAAGTAACAAGTGAGAGATAAAAGTAGAGTGAGAGATAAGAAGTTAATGCATTCTACTACCTTCAAGTAAATGAAAGTGGAGTGAAAATTTTTCATATGTGCCAATTTTAACTTGTTAGCATTAAATGTTAATCAACTTTTGATTTTCTACTAGTGCTTTATAAAATCCAAACAAGACTATTAGATATATTAGTGGTAAAAGTAATGTATAGGCAAATATATAAAGAGTAATTTTTTTTTGTTAAATTAATTATCATAAGAGATAATAAATAATAATTATATTTTTAAATAACAAAATTTAATAATTATTACTTCATAATAAATTTTGTTCGTTAGTATTTACGTTAGGGGTAATATTTATGTTATTAATTGTCAATTTTTTTTGTCTAATAAGGTCAAATAAGTTTCAATCAGGTCCAATAAGGTCTAATAAGTTTCAATCACGGCCAATAAGGTCTAATAAGTTTCAATCAGGTTAGTAAGTTCCAATCAGGTTCAATCAGGTCCAATAAGTTGAATCAGGTCCAATCAGGTTTAATAAGTTCCAATAAGTTCAGTTCAGATAAGTTCAAATAAGTTCAGGGCCAATAAGTTGAAGAGAACACACCCTTATGACATCAATCCAGGTTGCCTCACTCTCTGTCAAGTCTCTCCTATTGCAAGAAAAAATTTTAATTACATTCCAACGTGGATGGAACATATAATGTTCCAACTATGGTGTTTTTTTGCAAATAAAGGAAGTTAATCTTGTTTAATTTTTAAAAAGTCGACATTGTTTAATAAAATAGTAACATCTATATTATTATTTAAAGCAAAATCCTAAATCCTACGTGGTAAGTTCATATTAACTAAGCAAATCTAGAGTACAACCAAAGCAACGCTATCACATAATTATATAATTTACAAAGCTTTTTTTAGTATAAATAGTAAAGATTTGTCATGCATCATCACTACTCATTTTCGTGTTTTCAAGTTGCACAGTCATGTCAACTTCTTCCCCTACTCTAAACTAATACCATGCCATCCACAAAACCTAATACAAGCACATAATCCAAACAAAAGTGGCCCCATAAACTTGAATATTCGATTTTCCTATATGTTGAATCTATGGTTTTAACACTATTCCATGGAAGACATCTTTATTTCGACGATACGTCCAGTATGTTCATATTCCATAACAATAGAAGCAATGAGGTTTGGGCTTACGTTGAAGACGTTAAGACAACAATAGATGGTTTTCGTCCATATTTTGTTTTTTCGAATATGATGCTATATGATCTACAATGCATTTTTCCAAGAGCTTAAAAAATTGATGATGACTATTTTGAAGACGTTGATTTATGCAATACCAAGTGTTGCTGTCTTAACAATAAAGTGTTGCTCGATCATCTATCAAGTGATGCGAATCTATATTATTATCTAAAACAAAATCCTAAATCCTATGTGGCATGCTCACATTCATCAAGCAATTTTAGAGCTTTAGAAAATAAAAGCACTCCATGTCGGTGTCCACGTGGCACTTATGGATGATGAGTTAAACAAATTGGTAGAAGTTAGAAAAAAAATCGACCTCAGTTATAGTAATTGGCATGAATTAAGGTTTAAATTAGTCAATTAGTATCATAAAACTTCTATAAACATGGCCGAAACTAAATTATTGCCTTTTTAATTTGTTTAATTAATATTGAAAACGTAGCTTATGGTAAAACTTTGAAATTAGCAATCAATCTTAATTTTTCCTATATTGATTCCCAATCAACCTTAATTTATTAAAGAAACGAAAATCCCCATGAATAATATGACAAATCTTATTTCAGTTACTAAACAAGGCCCACTATTATAGTCTAGCTCCTACACTTAGAATGGGAACACTGATTAAAGAGGGTAAATCTAATGACATTTAAGAAAAAAAAGCATTGTAATAATATTAAAAATTTGGAGAATCAACTCCATAATTTTGACACCAAATGAATGAAAAAGATAAGTTATTAAAGATACGATTACTTTCTGCTAAGTAGGTTGGCTTTTTTGGGCTCAAATCAATTAGTACTACAAATGAAAATACTCTTAGTCTAAAATGAAGGAATATAAGAGGATACTTCATTCTCTAAAGACTGACCATCTCTCTATTTACTAAATTTGGTACTTAAAATCATTTTTATCAACATATATAATATTAAAGCAAGAAAAAATTATCTTACGTAGAAGCCTCATAGAAATTATGCTCTAACAATTCACCCCACATTCATAGAGCAATGAAATATATGCCACATGTCACATACCATTAAAATGATTATATATGATTCTATTATTATTAGTTTTTCAAATTTTGAAAATTGGTCATTGAATACTTTAGGAAAACCGATTGTTTTAGGCCTTTGATTACATCCAATTTGAAAAGATATCGGGTTAAGGAAAGAATCATTTACTTCCAAAACATTATCAATAATTCAAGTACATACAATATGAAGATCGGTCATCTCAATTAATTAAATTGCAATATTCAAAGATAACATCAATAGTTACCAAACTCATCTGCTCCATTTTCAAATCATAAACAATCTCAACCAATAATTTCTGAGCGGTGATAAATTTAACCGAGCTGATCCATGGACCATGGTTTGATACGGTTGCCATTCAACCGAGATTTAGGGAAATACAAGAATATACAATTTGTTTTGCTATTCAATAGCTTGGCCTCGACGATACCACCACAAGCAAAATGAACATGACAAAACTTATGGTGGCGCAACACCTGTGGTACCAGCAGTCAGTAGAACAGAAGAGAAGCATTGCAATTGGATGTCGACAATGGCGGCATCACTTCGTGCTACTACTGTTTCCCCTCACTTTTTGAAAATAAATTGAGTTTCTTCTAAAAAAACAGAGGAAGAGAAGACAAAAATTCAAATTTGAAGAAATGGACTCAAACAAAAGAAGCTAACTACTGATGAATTGGTAGAGGTGTGATGTGTCCAAGTTATCCGCCAATCTTAGGCGGAATTGGGGTCGTTTTTGGTGTCGGTTCGAGCTTAGTATCAGGATTTAGGAGAGATTTGACGTTAGGAGGTGTTGTCGGATGATGTTGTGATTTAAGGAGTCTAGGGAGTGGTTTGCATGGTGGCATAGTCGAGGGCCGATCTTAGCCCTCCGATCACTTTTTGTACCCCGGGGTCCTTGTCCGTGGTTCCTTTATGGCGCATCTTCCGAGGCTTTCGAGCTTTGTTCGAGTTTCGAGTTCCGAGGTCCGTGGTTCAAGCTTCCTAGTTGTTCATCATACGAGGATCGTCTTCACTCTAGTTCTACAACTTCATGGCTTACTCAAAAGCCAAGTTACTTCTCTTCTTCCTCTTGGCATTTTGCTTTTGGGGGTTTTTGAGGCAGACCACACGTCGCGACCCGCGATCAGTGTCGCGAGTCGCGACCTGCCCATGGTTGCGAGTCGCGAGGGTTGTCGCGAGTCGCGACCCCTGCGTCACCACCTTTATGTTTTCTTTTCCTCCCTTGGAGGGTTAGGTTGTGATGTTAGTTTTAGCTTTTGTTCTAACTACGAAAAGAGGGCGAAAAAGAAGTGTGGTCTACAGGGTTTCTTCTTCTCTTCTTTGGTAGATTTGTAATGAACTCTATGGCTTTGCTAGCTTAAACTTCTATCTTGGATTTGGTTGTTGAAGCTCTAATCTATTTGTGAGAACTTCTTACTCTCTCTTTTCTCTATGGTCATTGTGATGCTTCTTGTATTTATTTCCATGATGTTTGCATAATCTTTGCTAGGAACGTTACTAGTATTGTTGTGTGAATCATCCAACGCTAATTCTAGGTGCATAATCGGATTGTTGTGTTCCTAGCTCCATGTAGCATACTAGGTGTTTGATTAAATGCTGAACATTAATCTTGTGCACTTAGAGAAGCATTGTTATTACTTGAATGTTATTGCTTTGATAACATTAGTAATCCTATTGTGTTCCTCGACTTTAATGCTACTTTGGTTTG